>NC_140588.1:899943104-900143604 GCF_964204655.1 Triturus cristatus
GCTGCTTGCCTGAATGAAAAGCAAATATGCCTTATCTGTTAATCTGCAAGTGTAAAGGATGCTTAGGAGCAGTCCTGGCTTATTGTGAAGACACATATGTGTTTTTTTGAGTGGAAATGTAAAGAGTTAACAACTGGGCTGTGAAGTTCTTGCTTTTAATTTTAACTGCATTTAAACAGCCCTTAGTGCCCCTAAAGAGGTGTTGATGGGACGGTTATGTAAAACTACGCTCTGGTATTACTAAAACCTACATTTTGAAAGCACCATTTTATTGTAAAACTATTTGCACGTTTTGCAGCATTCTATCTTACCCTGTGTGTAATGAAAGTATAAAAAATTGACTTCCATATTCACAGTGCTTTCCGTCACAGGCTGTGACTTTGTAGCACTTAAAATACACATCACTATTCTCCACTGCACCAATCAAGATTTAATTATGTGGTTCTCCGGTTACACACTGACCTCTGCAGTGCATTAACTAATATAGGTTTCATTATGTACTACAGTGCATTTCCCACTGGGAACTAACTTTATTTTTATTTATTTGTAATTTACGCTGCCCATTATTTTAAATGTAGATACCTGAAGGTGAAAGACCTAAAAAACGTCTAGAATATTTTGTGCTCATTTATGAGAGGCTTGCATCGCCAGAGCATCACTTTTTTTGATGCTCCGGTGGCGCAAGCATCTCAACCATACCTGAGGCAGAGCAAAGTCACCCTGCATGGCTTGAATTGCCTCATAGATATGGAGTAAGAAATAGCAGCACAAGTCACTGCGTTGCCTTACTCTGTGTCAAGAAGGTGTTCCAAGGGCTTTGCGTGGGGTTCCCACGAAAAGCCCATGGATTTTGATGCTGACCCATATTTACAAAATCACGTTAACCTGGGACAGCTCCAAAAACTGACACCTCTCCAGTGGAGGCGTAACGAGGAGAAATGTTTTCTCCTCTTTCCATGTGTGCTGCATTATGCAGCTCACATAGAAATAGGAAAATGCCCCTCAGGATTGTTTTGGTAAAGGAAGGTGCCTCTTCCCGTACAAAAACAATCCTGCCTAAGTTGGTGCTAGGCAGCAATTTGTGAGGGGTAAAGGACTCTAATGCACCGTTTTTCATAAATACGTTGCATTCCTGCCCTGTAACATTGGCATAGGGCAGCGCCGCAAGAAGACTTGCAACGCTGCCCTATGCCAATTCCTCCTAAATTAGGCCATTTGTTTTTAGCTACACCTTTGGCTACACCCCTACGCTCAGTGACCGTTGGTTTGCTAAACACTGTTTAATATCATTTCCCCACTGTAAAAATGATTTGCTGTGGTAATTGGGAGCTGTTAGAAATGTGGGTCAGCAGGGGTTATTTTAGTAGTGTATCCCTCTTACCCTGACTAGAAGGAAAGGTCCCTTCTTGGACAAAGGTGCAAACCATTGCCAACTAGAGACCCCCATTTCTAATAGCCCCCAATTACCACAGCAAATAATTTTTACGGTGGGGAAATATTAAACAGTGTGTCGCAAGACTTATGAGCAGTGCCCCCAAGCCATGGTGCGGTCACGGTTGTCAAAGTCAGCAACGGCGTCAGTGAGACCAGGGTGGTGAAGTGAAGTGAGACGGTGCAGAGTGCGGTGCCCACAGGTCACGGTGCAAGCTGCAGCTCGGCGGCCGTCATCAGTGAGACCAGGCTTGCAGTGCGAGATGCAGCATTGCCCTCTGCAGTGCCTTCAGGACACGGAGCCAACAGCAGAGTCAGTGATGGAGCCGGTTGCTTTCCCCCCTCTGAGGCAACTGAAACCACGGTTCCAGAGGCGGTACCCAGATGCAGTGGCAGCTGGTGACATTTGAAAGTGGTGCGCGTAAAATTATTGGCATACTGCACCGCAGCGAGCGAGCGGAGCGAGCGAGCCCCGAACAACCTAAGGGGGGTTCGGGGGGATTTCCCCCCCGAGAAAATTTTGAAAAACGAGTGGACAAATGGTGCATTTTCAAGCAAATTTGAGAAAGCAGGAAGGTTAATAAAGCAATTGTGAAAGTGCAGTTATTACATTAATAAAGAGATGTTAAATAACATAGGTAGCTGCTTATTCAAGCTTTCTTTCACCCCATAGTCCAGCAGGGTCTTGATACAAGACAGATAAGAGAAAAATCAGTGTGGTCCTCGACCAGGAAGACACTCATATTTCGGTGGTAAGAAGTAAAAAGATTTGTCAAATTGAAAACCTGAACTGCAACCCAACAATTATTTTCAAGTACATCTCATCTATGTTCAACAAGCCATGTTTTACCCATGATTGGAATTGTGAATCACCAAATAAACTGAGCCACTGCAATCAAAATCAACCAAAACTGTGGCTCAATATGTAGGCAGAAACAGTATAAAACAGAAACACAGTCTAAATAACTATGAAAGTGACACACAAATATTGACCATGCAACTCAAACTCCGAAATTCCAGATCCAATTCACTGCCAAAGCAGGCCTCCCATGTGTCATTTCATGTGTGTTACGTGCAGTCTACAATGCATGACTTGCCAAAGCAAATTAACATTCTCTCATATTTAAAAATTCCTGTAGCAGACAAAATTTTAAGTTACCCCAAAGCGGGACAAGATTTTACATTCCAACATTCAATGGTCTGTTTCAGTGTCTGATTATAGTAGAGATAACTGTGTACGTATGCTCATACCTATATCTGTCTTACTTCCTATGTCCCTGTTTTTCTCTCTCTAGCTCAACATACCCGTTATGCCCCTCTCTCTTTCTGCCACACTCTCTCATTCTGCCTCTGCTTAGCTCCATCTCTCTCTGTTCCTCTCTTTGTAAAAAGTGCAAAATAAAGTGACAAAGGAAAAGCAAAGCCATTGTGATCAGGAAGTCGAGCTTTGGCCCCACACAGAAGGTAATAGAAAGTAGAGTAGCCAGCAACTCACTCCCCCTTGCACAACCGCCATATTAACAAATAAAGCGCGTGTGACACTAGCACTAAAGTAAAACATCGCGCACAGGACATTTTCCATATCTAGTGCCCACAAAACAAGAATGAACGTTAAACATCAAGCGTTGCGAAAGGTGCGGCCGCCATAATTACAGTTAAAAAGCCACATGGCGCACAGGACATTTTTCATATCCAGTGCAGATAAAAGGAACACTAACTTGGTGAAACCCCCACGATTATAAACTATGCCAAGCAGAAATGTGTGCTTTGAACGCAGCCTCTTTCCCCATCTTAATTTCAATAAAGTTTATTGTTGCGTGCAATATTGGGTAAAACACAAGTTATTTCCCTTAACAATCTCCTTACTACCTGAGCCGAGGAGCCTTCCTGTAAATGCCGGGGTGACGAGGTTCAGGATTCGGGGCTGGGAGGATAGCTGGGGCTTATCTTTATGGCTGCGCATGTAAATAAATGCCATTATGTACCCGACTTTCAAACAATGGGCATTGCTGTCTAACTAGCGGAAGAGCGCGCGACTGCTCAGCTCCGCCAGGACGAGTCTAGGATTTAGATAGAACGTGCTCCTTCGTGCAAATATATCCTCATCTGTGCAGCAGCTGCCTTAACTCGATGACATTTTATGCTAATCTGTAACTCTCAGAAGTTGTACACAGACGTGTGCGGCGAACGCGTACCCCAAGAAACTGCATACTGACTAGGAAAGTGACCTTACACTATCACCAGCAACACAAAGGTCGAACCCTAAAGCATCTCTCTCGTTCACCGGTGCAAATCAGTGTACAAGGCAGCATTGCTCAACTTTCCGGACCAAAATATATTTGCGTTGGGGTGTTGAAGCAAGCACAGCACCTCCAATCTAATCGGGGCCACAAAAGGGCGGGTAGAGCTCAAACACACATAGGTATTCACATAAACCAAGGTCAACTAGAACATCATAGCCTGGCTTCGTGTAAAATGCTAGCACACAGTAAAACCAGACTCAAACAAAGGGCTTGTGCAATAATACCACAAGTGATAGTCATGCTCATATGATGTGTAATCGCATCGAAATTGCATATTTTGGGGCAAATTTACAAGCCCCTTGCCAGTCGCGGCTCGCGAGGGGAGAAGAGGGGGTGTCGCGCGGGGGAGGGGGCCGGGGGAGGGAGTTTTAAAATAAAATCAATCCGATTCCTACCTGACCAGGTCCGCGCCGCCGGCCTCGGGTCCGTTCTGGCGCCAACAGTGGAACAGCCGCATCACTGCTGGGAAGTACTAGCAAACCCCTCTCAGCCAATCCTGGCGCTGTAGCAGCACCAGGATTGGCTTAGAGCAGGCCAGGGCAGTGTTACGCTTTGCCCGCCTGCCCATTAGGAGACCGAGGTTCGCTCTCCTAATGGGCATGCGCCAGCCTGAGCAGGCACCAGTGCGCATGACTGGGCACGGTGCAAAAATTGCCTACCATCCCCACTCATGCGCACTTGTGCTTGTGCTGCTGCCTGCCCCTGACAATCATGACGGTCAGTCAACATGACGCCAGACCGCCCACCCCCTTCAGACTCTGAAGGGGGTGGGCGGTCCGACGTCATGCTGACTGACAGTCATGATTGTCAGTTCTCCCTCGGAGCCGCTGCAGCTGAACTCAATTTAAATAAACCAAGAGTTTACGGTGCGGGCGCGGGCGGGGGGGCAACGCCCCAACGCCCCCAATGGACGCACCGCCACTGCCCAGATGTCAGTGAGGGTTGAGGCGGTCCCTGAGACTTCAGAACAGGAGGCAAGCTCTACTTCAAGCCCTTGGAGATACTCAGCAACAACTAAAGAAAGGTCAGTCCAGTCCTTTCACTGCCCAAGGAAGAAGCAGCAACTGCAGGCCAAAGCAACAACACAGCAAAGTTGCAGTACTCCTCTTGGCAGTTCTTCCAGCTCTTCTTCTTGACAGGTTCCTTGATTCCAGCGAGTTCTAAAGTTCTGGGGTCTGGACCCCAATATTTATACTCAGTTTCTCTTTGTGCTTTTGGGCAGAGAGTACCTGTGCCCAGCCCAAACCAGTTCCATCCTCTCTGGCCCAGCTTCCTGGCAGGAAGTGAAGACAGCATTGTCCAAGGCAGACCAGGCCCATTCAGGTGCGAGGAAATCTCCTCCCAATAAAATACAGCCCAGGTCTATTCAGCCCAGTCCTGACACATCCAGGAAAGGCAGGAAACACCTTGCCCCCCCAGGTGGCTGTCTGATGAGAATGCACATCCCCAGTCCCGGTCACTACAAAGCAAGACAGTCAATCCACAAACCCAGCAGAGGCACACAGGATGGCTAAGCAAGAAAATACCTACTTTCTAAAAGTGGTATTTTCAAACACAGAACATATAAATCCTCTTTACTAAAAGATGCATTTTTATATTCTGAGTTCAGGCATACAAAGCTTCATTTCTCTATTGTGTCCCAATGGGAAGAAATGCTTCTAAGATGTTATAAGTAAACTCCCATTCTATCCTACGGGACAGATAGCCTTTCCATAGTAAAAAAATGAAACCCACTAATGAACTACCAGGACATGTCACAGACATCAGTACATGTCCTACCTTTAATATACACGGCATCCTGCCCACAGGGGTACCTTGGGCTTACCTTAGTGGTTGAGGGAGAATGGATCACTTGTCCTGTAGTATCAGGGTCTTTAATGTTGGGAAACTGTATAGAAAACCCTCATATGAGTACACAGGTCGGGGGCGGTGTATCTTGATTCTCCGCCTTCGTGTACTATCACAGCATCTTCATTGGGTTTCTTTTGTTAGTATGCTGTCCTCCACCTGGAGGTAGACCAACTGATTTTACAGTAGCGTCCAGGTATCAAAAAGAGAAAAGAGGGATGTGCAGGGTGCTCATAAGTGGTGAAGTTAAAATTCCCTACTACGCTCAAAAGGCTACAAAAATTTATTGAGAATACGAGTGGAGTGGGAAATTAAAAATAAAAATGATGCTGTAATAGACAAAGTTACTGGTCTATTGCATCAGTGAATAAGGTCAGTGAATAAGGTCAACATGTTTCAGCCTTCTCGCTCATTCTTAAGGCTTTCGTCAGGACCAAGGAATGAAGGGGTCACGTTCTGCCGCCTTTTCTGAGTGATCAGGTAGTCACATGTATGTTAATTCATATTGAAGAGTTATTGTCTCTTTCTAGATGCCGTGTTGTGGCTTCCTCGGGACATCCGTGATCAGGTAACCTGTTCCGGTTCTTCCTTACACGTAACTTGCGTGTGATCCATTCTCCCTCAACTTGATTTTTTGTATTACCATTGGAAGCCGGATGGATCACTGCTTCTCATTCCTTCCCCTTTGATATTTACTTACCTTAGTGTTGACTTACATGTAAGAAAAGTGAAGATTATGGCCTGGCAAATGGATGCATTTGCCAGGTCGACATGGCAGGCACAAACTGCGCAGACACTGCAGTGGCAGGTCTGATGACCCTTTTCTGGGCTGCATGGGTGAGTGGCACAATCAGTACTGCAGGCCATCCAGCAGCATTTAATTTACAGGCCCTGGCACCCTCAGTGCACTTTACTAGGGGACTTACTTGCAAAGCCAAACATGCCAATCATGGAAACACCAATCGATAATACAATTTACAATAGGAGCACTTGCACTTTAACACTGAAAAGCAGTGAGAAGGTGCGCAGAGACACTGAATCAGCAAAAACAGAGTCAAAACTAAGAGGTCAGAAAGGAAAAAAACAGGGGAAATATGCCAAAAGATGCCAGATCTAACGGGCATCTATGGTTATCGATAGATGTTGATGATGAGAACACGTTTCTAGAAACATTTGTCAGAAGGGGTCCTTACGGCTAAAAAGGTTTGACAAGTGGGTCTCGACATCAAAAATTTGAAGACCACTGCTCTAGGGGCTTCCCAGCTGAAACCACACAATGGCAGTTGTCAAGTACGGTGGAAAGGGTCAGTATGAGCTACGATGCCTATAGATGACATTTGATTTTGAAGCCCCTACCTTCAGGAAGGTGAGTCGCCAAGAATTTGTAAATGAGGCTCCAAGTTACTCACAATGCTTAATTTGTTGAGAAAATAAATAAGTGCTAGGGCTGTCATCAGGAGATCACTTTAGCTTGCACCACACATTCCCCTACCAGCGTTGCCAGTAATAGTAACAACACAAATTCTAACCATCACATTCCTACAAGTGTGATAATTCGTACTATTTCAGGCCCCAAAGCTATAAGAATTGCTTGGGCGGCAGGTAATAGTAATTTTCAAAGTATATTGCATAAATATTGAACTGTTGTTGTAGTCACCACTAAATTAGCCAAACAGTGCCACCTTGTGGCAGGCTGTCACAAGCACTGCTGTTGGCAAATAAGTGCCGGTGCCGAGTACCGGAAACCGCCAGCTCAAATTCAGCACTGGTTACTCCCAAATTGTCATAACCTTGAGTCCGGTTTAAAAATAGTTCTCCTTCATCGATATCCCCATCAGTATGCCGGGTAATGAGATGATAAGATTATATGCAGAGAAAACATGTATGTAAAGAGGATGTACACTCCACAAGGAGCGGACACATAGGCTTTCATATGGGACTTATGAGTACAAGGACAGGTCTGATCCTACAACAAACACCGCTGCAGTCCACAACCAACCTCTGCCGGCCTTAATGAAAGCTGCATTTTCAAGTTGTATTTTTCTTAAAAACATATTTTATTGAATTTTCACCGTACCAGAAGGTCAGAGCTCAGCAAGCAAAGTACAATTGAAATGCAGAACGAAAGGTCCTTACGTACTGTATAACACCCGCCCCAAAGGTCTGCAGAACATCAGACTGAGGCAAACACCCATCCTCCAACCCCCCAAGTGCGCACCACACACATTTTGATAATATTATATGTACAAATCAAAGGACTGCCCATCTACGTCTTTTTAGCACCGGTACTTTCCACAGGTAAGTCATTCACCACCAGTCGTTCTATAGGGTCCCGGGTGGCTGACTGTGACATTAGTGACAAATTTATACCCCTGTACTTGGCCCACCTGGACCAAATCTTCCAATGCTTCTGTGGGCACCCCCTCGCCCGGAACACTGCACTCTCTGCTGACATGCACCTATCCAAGGCCTTTTTCCAGTTGGTTATACAAGGCGGGGACGTATCCTGCCAGTGCTGTGCTATGTCTCGCTTAGCCAATGTGAGACCCAAAATCAGCAGGTGTCTTTTATACCTGTTCCCTCCCCCCGATGTCTTCTGTGCTATGTAAGAGCGCTAATCTAGGGCCCGTCGGGACATACCATGCAAACACCTGCCCCATGCAAGAGAACACACTCGACCAGAAGAGCTGCAATGCTCTGCAGCTCGACACCGTGTGCAGGAACGACCCCTCATCTGCGCCACATCGGAGACAGACAGGAGACTGAATTGCCCCCATTTTCCAAAGGCGGACACGTGTGTAATATACCCTGTGGAGGTATTTAAACTGGATTAGCCTGTATCTGGTAGAGGTGGCGGCGTACCGAGGGCTAGCCAGCGCCTCGGCCCAATCGTCGTCTGTCAGAGTTGGCAGGTCTGCCTCCCAAGCCGCCCGGGTTCAGTGAATAGTGGTCTTGGAATGTGTAGTGAGAGTTAGGTAAATTTGACGGATTTTGTGGGCCCCCAGATCTCCCATCAGTAAGTGACCTTCCAGCGGGTGGAACTCAGGTAACGACTAACTGCCGGATCAGAGGGGTCAGTGCGTGACGGAGCTGCAAATAGCGATGGAACTGTGATTTATGGAGGTCAGAATCTGACTGCAGTTTTTGAAAGGATTTGAGGGTGGTCCCCTGTATTATGTCCCCAAGTGTAGATATCCCGATATCATCCCATCTACAAAACCCCACCAATGATGTGACAGGCCGAAGACACGTTCCCTGCCAGAGGGGAGTGGCGCCGGTCACCAAATCCCACCAACCCATGGACTGAACTACCCGTCTCCATATCTGAATACCTACTCGGCAGGCCGGGGGAAGCGCTTCCAGGGGGGAGCTACTGCATAGGAAATGGAGCAGTGGGGTACCCTCCATGGCCGACCAATCCACGGCGTAGGCTGGATCTGTCTGAGAACCATACCACCACTCGTTGACCACCAGGAGATGCGAAGTCCAATAGTACGCACGGATATCTGCCGCCGCGATGACCTCACAGTACGTGGACTGTATGCAGGTTGCGAGCGCCACGCGAATCGTGCCCCCTAGCCAGAGGAATCTATTCAGGAGAGCATTAATTTAGAGAAACCACGACGGGGGGATAGGGTGCGGGTAGTTCTGGAGCCAGTAGAGTAAGCGCGGAAGAGAAAGCATTTTAAAAATTGCGGACCTGCCATATAACGATAGAGGCAGTTGAGACCAGATCATCGTCTCGGGTGGCAGGGAGCAACGGAGCTATGTTATGCGGCAAAGCATCACTGGGACACCTTGTTATGAAGACCCCTAGGTACTTAAGGCCTGCGTCCGCAATGAGCAGTTGCAAAGCCCAAGCCTGGTTTCCCTGTTCGCCACGAATAGGAAACAGTGTAGATTTGGACGGATTGGCACATAGGCCAGAGGTCTCCCCGAAGACGCAAAGAATTTGGAAGACATGAGACCCGGAGAACCAAGGGTCGGACATGAAGAACATAAAGCGCGATCCTGTCTGAGTACTCCGGCGTCCAGTCCAGTCCCCTGAGGACAGGATCTAGGCATACCCACACAGCTAAGGGCTCGATCGCTAAGGCAAATAGGAGAGGGGATAGGGGGCCCCCCTGTCTTGTTCCCCTATGGATCGGAAAGGGGCGGGAGAGGGTGGGGGGGGGGGTTGAGCAGCATCCGGCTGCACAAACCGAGGTGGTGAGGTCCGTATATAGTAGCTTCACATATGCCAGGAACCTTGGCCACAGGCTAATGGCTTCTAGGAGTTTAAAAAGGTAGGTCCAGCTCAGGGTGTCAAACACCTTGTCAATGTCAGCCAACAAGATCGCCGCGGGACGACCCAAGCGAGAGGCCTCCGCGATTGCGTTGTGGATTCGCCTAATATTGTGTCTGGTGGAGCGCTGTGGCATGAAGCCTGACTGATCCGGATGCACCAGATCTTGAATGCAGGTGCGGAGGCAATCTGCCAGGACCTTACCCAAAAGTTTGAGCTCAAAATTCAACAGGGAGATGGGGCGATACGAGCCCAGATCGACCAGGTTTAAGAAAAACCACAATTTTGGCGTGCCGCCAGTCAGGAGGCAAAATGCGCTTCTCCAAGGCGTCATGTAGCGCCCCAAGCTTATGAGGTCCCAGGGTCACCACATGTAGGCGCAGAAACTCACAGAGGAACCCGTTCAGGCCCGGATGTATATTGGTCAACGCCACCTGCACTTCACAGGGTGATTGGTTTATCCAGTTCGTCACGCACATCATCGGGCAAACGGTGAGGGGGAATATCCGTAAAAAGGTCGTCTATAAGGGGCTCGGCTATTACCTCACGCTCCTCATATAGAGCTGCGTAGCAACCGGCAAACGCTCGGACCACATCCTCGAAGGAGGTACACATACTGCCGTCTGGGGACTTCAGGAGGGGAACTTGCATCGGGGAAATCTGGCCCTGACTTGGCCTATGGAGCATCTGACTGGACTTGTCGCCCCATTGATAAATCCTGTATTGGGTCACGAACCACACCTCTTTGGCACGTTCAGTATGCAACTGATGGAGCTGCTATTGGACGTGTAGGAGATTTCGGTGGGGACCTTACGATGCTCCAGTTCCCTCACCTGCACCAACCGCCGCTGTTTTTCCCCGGAGCGATAACTGATGTCCCTCCCCCTAATCGTGGGCTTAAGGGCCTCCCAGAGGGTGACCTGGGTCGGTGAAGTACCCATGGTAAGTCTGAGGTAGTCCTTGATCGCGAGATGGAGCATCTCCTGATAGTCAACGTCACGGAGAAGCCATGGGGACCTGCGCCACCGATAAGGGGCTCGATGAGTCTGCAGGCACAACTTGATTTGGATTGGTGAATGGTCGGAGGGCTCTAGGCATGATGGATGTGTGTGTCACTCTGTGTATGTAGCTATGTGGGAGGAACAGATAATCTAAGCGTGAGAGGGTGGGAAGAAACAGACGATGCGCCAGTGAACCCTGCCTTACAGTAGTGAAATGCCCGCCAAGAGCCCGTCCAGCCCAGTGTATGTGCCAGTACATGCAGTTTAGATCGGGGGTGTATCAGGTGGTTGTGCACGCTATCTGTCAAGAGGGGTCATGATATCCTTCCAATCTCTGCCTAGAATTGTCAAGCCACTTGGAAGGACCCCCCAAAGCTGTGTAAGTTTATATACGAACGTCTGACCTAACGGTGGAGGTGCATATATACTCCCAAGTGTGATCTGTTAACCGGCTATAGTGCCGGACATGATCAGGAAGCGCTCGCCTGGATCTAACCAATGTTGTGTTACCTGAAACGACACCCAGCAACGAGCACCCCTCGCAAAGCCGGAGTAGTACACTGTGGCAAACCCATATCGCGGCAGACATGGGGCTTTAGTGCCCAGAAGGTGAGTCTCCTGCAAGAGTAAGATGTCAGCCGATTAATGCTTTGGTAAGTGACGCGCTGACCCAGTTTGGTTTTGTTTAGCAGTCCCCGTACATTCCAAGCCAGAATATTGAGTTCTCCCAACGGAGTGTCATGGGTCATCCCTAATGTTTATAGTGTGTAATAACGGAAGGTGCATTAGTGACGTAGCATGGAGTTGTGTGTCTGGTGTGCAGAACAAAAAAACAACAAACAACCTGAAACCCAGCCTGACAGCCCCCCCACCCCCATACTTCCAATAACGAGGAGTATCTGTTGTGTGGAATCCTGACCCGGGCCCCCAACATGATGACCCAAGCAGTTCCCCCAATGGATCCCCCCACCCCTCACCACCCAAAACGTCCGGGGTGGACATCATCCGGTACCCCTCAGAGCAGGTGAAGAAGACCCCAGCACGCCAGGATCTGATGCTACCCACCATGGAACCCCAGCTTCAAGACAGTGCTTTGTGGGAAAGGAAGGATAGAATATGCCCTTTAGCCAGGGCGATCTCAGTCAGCATTCCCCGACTGACCCTGGGCACACCAATTAGAACGGGATCTGTGGCGCCTTGCTGTAGCGTCTGTCTTGCCGGCCACTTCCAAGGGATCCTTGCGAAGAGTCCAAATCAAGCTGCGGCAGCGAGCGCGGCTTAAGATTACGTCTCTCTTCAGTCCAAGCGAAGACCTCCTCGGGGAGTCAAAGAAAAGAGTCTTGGCATAACATATCGCCTTCATCCGGGCGGGGAACAGCAGTGCATAGGATAAGTTCAACTCCCGAAGTCGCCATTTGGCCGCAACAAAGGACTGACGCGGCTGCTGCACCAGATGGGTGTAGTCAGGGAAGACCATGATAGGATGAGAGTCGAAAGTCACTTTGTCATTGTGAAGCCGGGCATTGCGGAGGATTGCATCACGGTCGGCGTAGTTGAGAAGCCGGGCAATCCCTGGCCTTGGATGCTCTCCGGGAGGAGGCTTCTTAGTCAGAGCCCAGTGGGCCCTCTCGACCACAAAACATGAAGAAAACATGGCCTCGGGCGGCAGCAACGCCCTAAGCCAGCCAGAGAGGAAGTCGTCCATAGAAGCACCTTCACAGCACTCTGAGAAGCCCACCAGGCGGATATTATTGCGCCGGGCCCTCCCTTCTGAATCTTCTTACCGTGACGCCAGCTCCCGTGAGACCGTGGTGAGCCTGTCCACTTGCTTCTGAAGGGTGGATACAGTGTCCTCCACCGTGGAGACCCTGGTCTCCGCTTCAGTGATCCGGTCAACCGCCTTCCGAAGGTCCTGGTGAAGAAACGACACCTCGGAACCAACAGCCCCGATCTGGGCCTCAAGTGCAGTCCGTGACTGGTTGATCGCCATGAGCATCATCGCAGTGTCGGTGGAAAGGCCCTCCGCGCCGTCCTTCCCAGTAGTAGCGGGGGTATAATGATACATGGTGTTCTGTTTGGGGGCCGCCGTGCCGTGTTTGTCCTTACCCATCGTGAAACGGAGGAGCAGACCGAGGGGCCAGCCCCCAGGCTCGCAGCCGCAGTAGGTGAGTGTGGGCCTCCACGGGAGGGCGGAGGACTTCAGCAAGTGGCGAGGGGCCGCGCAGCACTAGGAGCGGCCCTGGAGAATGTCCCCAGCCCTGCAGATGACCTCAGCTCGGTCAGGGCTGCAACCAGGCTAGGCCCTTAGTCACCACAGCACACCGCACAGGACACCGCCGCCGACTGGCTCCAGAGACCGCCAATGAAATCGCCGACAGGGACAGGCTTGCGGGATGCCAGGCTACCGGGGGGGGCCTCCGCAGCATCAGCAGCGGCTGCAGAAAGGTTCCCGGCCCAGATGAGTGGGCGACCGCCGTTGTCAATGTCAAGGCCACCATAGACCCACAATCGCCACCGTGCGTGCTAGGCCGTCCCACCCAGCGTTCCTGGTGTGTCCAGAATGTGTGGGCCGCCACAGAGTCCAGGGCCCCTGCCAGCAATCCCGGTCGCCGAGATGACAGTTTCAGGAGGCACTAGGCCTGCGCACAGCCGGCAGAGGAACGACTAGCTCATGGGGCCTCCACGACGCGCAGGAGTACGACGGAGGGGTCTACAGCGGAGGCGCCACACTGAAGAATCCGGCTGCAGGCAGGAAGCGTGCGCCGACCGGCCCCTCAGTCGCAGGTTATCACCAGCACATTTTTGGCCCCCACAGAAGATAGGCGAGGTCTCCTCGGCGATAAAACGTTCGCCGCCGCCGCTGCAGCTCGGGCCACCCGGCTACTACCAACAGCGGACGTGTCTGCAACGGGGAAGGGTGGCCCGCCCCACGCGGCACAGCAAGTTGGTCGGAGGCACTGCGGGTGTCCGCAAAGCCCCGGGCCCCACCAGGAACTCCACAAGTTACCGGGGTCCCAACGTCCCATGTGCACCACTCAGTAGGCGGGGGGACGGGCCTGCCGCAGCAGCGCCAAAGCCACGGCCCAGGTAGCCAGCAGAATCCACAGAGGCAGGTCCCCATCCAGCCCCAGGCCTTCTTTGAGCACCAGCCTGGGGCTCCATAGTGCGAGGACAGCCACCGCAGCGAGGCCTCTTCAATCGGCCCGCAGTGAACGTCGGCCGCGGCCTGGCCCACACAGCACGTCATCGCGCAGCCCCAGATTACGGCCACAGCCGCGTTGATGCCGGATCTGGACCTTCCCAGCACACCACTGTCGCCAAACTTCACCCAGGGGGTCTCGGTGTGCTCCGCAAGGAGTGCCCTGCAGCAGCAGCGTTCGGGGTCAGGATATCAGCGGGATGATGACTCTAAGCAGGTACGGGCTAGCGGAGCTCTACAGAGATGCGTCTTCCATGCTTGGCTCCGAAGCTACCCAAAGTTTTATTTTTTATGTTGATTGTAGTGCAGGCATTTTCCCAAATGTTCACCGTCTCAGGAACGAAAATAACCTTCTGATCAGGACTTAGAACAGTCCACCATTTTCCTTGGGAAGGTGCACAATAGCAACATTGTTGCAGCCCAATAGTCCCAAACCCCCTAACAGACCTTACTGTCTTGATGGATTATTAGTACTGACAAAGACTCATAGCTTCTGCAGTTTAGTTCAGCATTCTAGTGAAATCTTCTCTTTTCAGATTTTCTCTCCTTTTGAGACATCTAAAAATTCCTGCAGCACTGTTGTTCGGATATGAATTTACCTTAAAGAAATGAAAAGACAAGAGGCATTCGGTGGCAAAACAGGAACAAGTTGGTTTAATTAAACACAGCAGCCGGGTGATTCTCGACAGAGTGCGTCTGACAAAAGTCTCTTGTTGTACAAAGTTTCAGCTGACAATATATACATCTTGTGAAGTACAATAACACAATTTAACATTCTTGAAAAGCATCTCAGTCATAAATTAACAAGTTTGGGCATCTGATAGGGACGCAGATGGCTCTCGACCTCGGGGAGAACTAGTGTGGGCCAGTGTGTATGTGTCCAGATGTCTGGTGAGGGGAGCGCGTGATCAATACCCGTGGTGTGCGTGTCCCGATTGGCTGAGCGTTTTTATCTACATGTGGCATCTAGCCTTGTGATATTTTTGGAGAACACGCGCCTTTGACCAAACGTGTTTGATTGGGGCCAATTTCCTCTGACCTGTTTGTGATGCAACTGTCTATCTGTGGGATCGATCAGTGTTTTCCCTGGGCGCACATTTGTCTGTGGGCTAAGTGAGACCCCATCTGTAACTGGTTACTCGATAGGCGTGGTTTGGGGTCGCAGGCCCTGTCTGACCACGTATCTCTGACTCTGGGTTATTTGGGAGGTCACCTTGGGTGAATCAGAGAGCAATGATACGAGCTCATTAGAACTTTTGAACATGATATGGCAGTCACTGATATAATTATGGCATACATTTACATCGCATTTATGGGTAGTGACATTGTTATTCGGGCACAGGTTATGCCATACGTTGACATTACATTTGTTGGTATTGCCGTTGATGGACCTGCACATATCATGGTGTTCATTGACATTGTATTCACCCATTCCAACATTCCCCCCTCTAACTGAACTTTCAACTACTCTATCCACCTCATGTCATGACCATAACATTATTTGAAAGTGTGTGAGTGTGTGTCTGCAGTCAGTGACGTTTTCCCTAGCTATGTGCACACAACTTAATTTGAGGACTGTTTTTACAACAGGAAACTCCTACTTCTAGGAAACCACACAACAGAAATAGAAAAATGATAAAAATTGGGATTAGTGACGTGAATAGTTTGGATACCCATAGGGGGATCCAATGAAAACAATACTATGCAACTCCTGCTCCAGGGAATCTCCCTCCTTCTTCATCTCATCTAGAAGACGATGCAGTTCTTGGATGGCAAGAGCTAATGTCCCACTGTCCATATAATTTACAGTGATACAAGTACAACAGGAAGCACCAATCTTGGCACACACCCCATAACCGTCAACACATACCATTGTTGCATCACCATAAGGTGGATGGCTCTCAATTCTTCCTTTATAGTGTTTAGGTTGAGCTCAGTATCATTGATCATCTTCAACAACTCTCATCTGGTTATCTGTAACCAGCAGGCATTTGCCTTTGTTTGCATGATGAACGGTATTGACCCTCCTACGTTTACTAGTCTCTGAACAGTCTAAATACTTGAATGTCCTTTTACTGAGCCCAGCCAAAATAATCATCAGTTTTTCTCCTTCGAGCCTGATGCAACAGAATGTTTAGGTCTCGCCTGGCGATAGCAGCTCATGTGCTGCCCTCGCCATGCGAGTGCCTTTTGTAATCAATTCTCTCAAAGGCTTACATGTACGCGTAGGGATGGACAAAGATGGCTGCTCTCGCCATTTGTCCAAAGCGAACAGCATGCACGTGTACGTACGGACAGTCCGACGCCATCTTGAGAAGCTTTCATTGTAGTGGCAACGAAAATGCCGCTTCGCGTATGCAGCCATTTTCAACTTCTGTCACGCTGGTCACAGCTTGTCAAAATCACGCTCATTCCTAGCCGAAAAATCAGGTGGTAACAAAGAAAGTTCTAATACAGTTAAAACACCACCTGCAGGCAGCCATTGAACATGACTCGACGTCATTACCGTCCAAGATGCGAATGCATTGGATATGTTAATTGTGTTGTATATGACGTGCTGTATAGGTCACTGGCTGAGGCCACCAGCCCAAATAGGGATAACCCGGTGACACAGCTCGGATCCTACTACCCTGCAGAATACTGTGTGTTTAACGTGTTATTGCCATTTTGCCCTGCCGAGGAACTCTCACCTTCCTCATCATGTCATCATCCTCCAAGTTCCGTTCGTGTTTTACTCGTACCCTGGTCGCCATGTCCCAGTCGGTGGCTCTGTAGGTCCAGGTTACGAACACCGCACGTCTGCGTTACAAGCCTCCCTCGGTAGGCACACTGATTGCTTAAATCTGATTGGTGGATAGACTGCAAGAACGAGGCTTAACACACAAAAAGTTGACAGAGCTGATTGGCTGCCGGACCCCAAAACTACAAAGCATCAAAAACTCCAGAAGACGCCGTGATCAGCCATATCCATGTCAGATAGAAGCTGTTAAGGTGGTTTTCTTCTAAATGTGCTGATTATATAGAGAAAAGGAGTACCTCGCGAAATTCAATGATTTGAAACTCTGCAAAAAGGCTCTGCGTTTTTTTCGCTACAGCGAAGGAGTTTGCAAAAAACATGATTGAAAATTCTTTGTAGAATCATCACTTGTATCCACTTTGATAGTTTTACCATTGTCCACAGTTAAATGTTATTATTAAGTCTCGATTTTTGCGTGTCACTGAGACCCAGCCAGTAAGGCTGAAATATCACAAAATGGCCGTCCAGACCAGGGTACATACATGTCTTGTCTCATCTTTTTGTTAACCACAACGCTCTTCTTTATTTAGACATGAGCGCTATAGTGTTTCAGGAAGCTACAGTTAAGGCTCGCTGACGGAGTGGTGGTCAGCGCCATCTGCTAATTGTTAGCGGTACAGTTTGTGCTGCCACTCACCATGCAGACGTTCCGCCCCCGCACAACCCTGCTTCGCCAGAGAAACTGCACGCGGGTTGGGGACAGTTGGTGAATTTAGGCAACGGTTGTCCGACAAGGGCGGATCATGGAAGAGGGGGGAGGAGCCGGGCGGATTGGAAAAGACTGGCCCCGGGGGCAGGCTGGACATGAGCCACGGCTTTGTGAGGCACATTCGACGAAACCAGTTAGCCAGGTGCGTTGCGAGACAGGGGTGATTGGTTGGATGTTAAACAAGCCCATTTGTGTGACGTCACAATGGATGGTACTCCTTGGGCAAAAGGGGCGGGAAATAAATGATCAGTGATGGGGCTTCCATTGGGCATTTAGGAGGAATCATTTTGATGTCACAAGGGGAATTCATTTTTAAGGCTTAAAAGCATGATAACAACAAGCATTGAAAATGCAATAGGCCTTGCCTTTGATTAAGTTAAAACCATTTGCTTTGCTATACAATACCATTAGCAAAGCAAATGGCTTTAACTTAATCAAAGGCGGGACCTATTGCATTTTCAATGCTTGTTTTCTTCTGTAATTGATGTTGAGACAACTCGGACAGATCTCCATGGATGACCAGCGCAAGGGTGTGTATGGCTGTAAGGGTGGAGAGACCCTGCCATCCGGGGACGAGCTGGGTGTAGGCAATGTCACCACATTGCCAGCAAGGCTCGAAAAATCTTAAAAATCGTACTTGACCTGCAGGTCTAGTGACTAGAATGTTCTACTCGACCTAACATCAATGTACTCGACCCACAAATTGGTCGCATACACATTTTCTTCAAAACATTTGCAGCGCAGTTGATCTATGACCAGTAAGACATGATCACATGTTTTAGCCTTGTTACCATTCTCACTGCAATGTTTTGAAAGTTACGAGCATGGCCTTGGATAAACAGTCTCATCAGTACTCGGGTACACCACTGAACCTTAAACATACTAGAGTGCGGCCTCAGATAAACACTCTTAGCAGTACTTGGGTACACTACTGTACATTACACATACTAGAGCGTGGCCCCTGGATGAATACTCTTAGCAGAACTCAGGTTCACCGCTGTACCTTAAACATACTAGAGTACGGCTGCGGTGGCTCAGCATCCTGTGATTCTGAGCAAATCACTTAATCTCCCCGTGCCTAACAAAAATGAGTGTGTCCTTGTGTAACGTAACTGGTGCTCATGTAAAGCACTCCAATACCTTCAGGTCGAGTAAGCGCTATATAAATCTGCAAAACAAAAACTCTCGTGTACACCGCTGTACCTTAAACATATTAGAGTATGGCCCCAGATAAACACTCTTCCCAGTACTCGGTACACTGCTGTACCTTAAACATACTAGAGCACAGCCTAGGAAAGGGCATGGCTTGGGACAGAAGTAACTGTATGACTGGAAAGTTTTTACGGGCTCTTGCATTTGTATTTTATGTCCAGGCTATCAGACCAGGCATGCTGTGTAAGCACAACTAGGGCCACATAAACAAAACTGCCCTGCTTGAACGGGACAGGTTATCGTCATTAGGTCGCTGACGTGAGGACCTGTCTGTCAAGAGACGGTGAAGCCTTTCAGTGCGATTTCACACCATAGATTGTGATTAAAATCTGCTCATACATCTGTTGCACTTCCTGGTGGGCTCCACGGCCTGGCCTTTCAACTTAATGAAGTCGGCGCCAGCCAGATCCTCCTTGTGAACGGCCGTGCTTCATATACAATTAATTAAAAATCACCCAGGGAAATAAAAAGTTAGGCGTTTAACGTGATTGGTTGTACAATTTGGAGTGGACATATTTTTTCGTTCTTGTCCACTTTTCTCCAGCCTCCTTATATTTTTACCTCTTTTATCTTTGCCAACCCACCCATTCACTCCTTCCTTACTATAGATCGTATTATGCAGCTAAATATTTTTGTAATTAAAATAACAAAGGGAATCGTGGGGCGCTGTTTACCCTCTGCATTCCGCCGGTGCACCCCTGACTGCACCCGCCTTGTAGAGCTGGGTAATCCAACATCTAAGCTGTGAGAAAATACAAAGTTTCCTGCGCTTGCATCTGGCGCCTTGATGGGCACCGCAGGCAGCTTGTTGGCACCTCGCGAGCTACCATTGGATGAGGCATGTGCAGGGAGTGCCCTCTGGCCTCCCTCTATTAGAGTCCATGAATGCTTTGCAGTTTTGAAATCTCAAACCTTTTTCATGTGCCTCATCTAGCTGTGGTTCTCTGAGCACTATCAACCTTCTGATCACAGGCAGTTCGCAGTGCTAATGTGATCGCACACGTTAATTATAATTATGTCTAATGCCTAATTTCTAGTCAACTAGGTTTATTTACGTTGCCGGTAAGTTTGTGCTTTTCCAGGATAGAAGACTTGAAGTCTGAAACAATAACAAGTGTAACAATAGCCCCCGCTGTGCGTCAATCCCCTTCAAAGCCACTCTCCCCAACAATCGGAGCAAAAACCCCTGACCCGCGGCAGTGTTCCCATCCAAGCGCACCTACCGTAGGGTCCCCTGCAGAGATATTGAGCTGTCCTCGGCAGGCGCAGGCTTACATCACGGGCAGAGCTCCACTCGCAGGGCTCCCAGAAACATGGTTAAACACCCAAGGTGCAGGAGGAGAACTTCTGCTTCGCTAGGGCACCAGTGTCGTTCATGGCCTGCCTCCGGTCAAGTGAATTGGGTACAGGGGTTAGCGAAGGCAGTTTACACGCTTCTACGTCAGTATATCCTGCTGCGGCTCACTGTGCGGAGATTAGGTACGATCTGATTGGTTGATTGCAACTAGGCCTCAGCAGACCGAGCCCGCGTGGCAATCAGCCAAACAACACCTTTTCTTTTCCCACATTTTGTCGCGGCAGTTCCTGAACATTTCACCCAGCTGCCCCCTAGAGCCTTCAACCGGCACTGCACTTTAGCACAGCGACAAAGCTCACTCGCCAGGCCGGTCAAGTAGGCCCGAAAACTGTCTCACCCTGTAAGAAATTGACTCGCATTTGTGCCTATGGCGTGGGGTATCAGTGAAAATATGTAGCACGACCTGTTCGTAGTTTGAGTGCCTACAGCGGTCATATGTTGGTACCAGGTGTTTTGTAGGAGGGTGCTGTGTAATATGCGAGGAATGCTAGCGTTTGATTCAGCATAGGTGTATGTGAGGTGAGAAAAGTCCCTGTGCATGTGTTGCAAGAATGTAGAAACAGAGTTATAGGATAAGGCATACAACTAGCTCCGGTGGGACTCAAGAGCACCCCGTCGGAATAGAGTGTGTACAAAAATGTGTAAATTAAAAAAACATTTGTAGGCTGTAAGATCGTCTTCGGGGGAAGAGGTCTGTTGTCTGGGGGCCCAGAGGTTTCTTGTTTTGGTGCAGTGCAAAAAATGTCTCTTTAAAAGTGGTTGCAAAAGTCAATTTGTAGTCTGCGTTAATTGAGTGATTGGCCTTGTGAAAGTCCTTTTGAAAGGTTTGATCCAAGGAATGGCAGCCCACAGCAGTGATGGTGCACTTGCAACTCGATCGGGGACCTGCAGGATAAGTGATGTGCGTTGTAGGTAGGTTAGCTTGGAAAAAACACATTGTTAGGCAGTTGTTTAGAAAATTCCTGCATTTACATTTACCAATGCACTCAATGGTTTTACTGCGAGCGAATTTTCATAGTAGGGAACCAAAGGAGGTGCTAGGATGTTAGTGGAATGGCGAGTTTAATATAATTTAATGCTGTTTGTAATTTTGGTTTCCTCTCTCTCCTTGCTACAGTTGGGATAGTACTCTTTCCTTGTTGGTTGCTCCACATAAAGGTGTGACATTCTGATCAGTGCAGGGGTGACCTTTTGACCTGTATGTGCTGCGTGCAATTGTGAGCATAAGTGGATGCTTTGAATTTTAGGCTAATGCTTCCGTTCACACGTGCGCATACCTTGAGTCTCTGCACGTGACATGGAACAAGGCTTTTCTTTAAGTTGGTTGACTTGCTGGGTTACGCCCTTCTTCTGTAAGGGTTGAGAATCTTTGGGCTGTTTTTAGGCTGCTTTGTGTAGGTCCCAGTGGGCGTTTACCTGTATTTTTGTGGGTTGCTAATTTTAACAAGGGATACCGTAGGTGGTTGGAAGGTCGTGTGTGGACCCCCGTAGGGCCCTGCAGGGAAATGGCTGGAATTGTGTTTGCTTACTGTGTTTTTCAACAAGAGTCAGGGATCTCGATTGGACTTTATGCGCTTGGCCTGATAGAGGTGACACTAATGACTTGAGGGGTTTTTCTATAGATTAGGGTTGTGTGAATTGGATTTCTTTGGTGTTTTGAGGACATCGCTGCCCTCCTAGTGTTGAGGAACTTTGCTCCTGGCACCAATGCCGGAGCATTCACCTCGTTTTAGAACTAAAGAAGGGCCTCCATTTGGTGGTAAACCGGAGGCAGTTGAGATGTATATAGTCTACATATAGGGGAAACCTTGCTGCTTGCTATTGCTGCCCGGACGATCTGGAGTCTTTGCCTGCCGTCGTTGGATTGTGCCCCGTGCTGAGGGGAGGAACCTGCATCTGCCGGACCCGCTGCGCGGGTCCCGCTGCGCTAGGAGTCACTGTGGGGAGGTGAGCTGAAAAAGAACTGAGCCCTCGTGAACCGGCAGGGCTGCGAGCAGCCCAGCAGGGACTCCATTGCCCAGGAGTCCCTGCGTGTCACACCTGTGGCCGCTCTCCCTGCCGGCCACGCCCCCAGCTCTGCCCCACCCCTAGATAACCAGCTGGAGCCACCGCTGCGCGGGAGCGAGCGGGAGCGACACCGGGGCGAAGACCGGGCTAAGAGCGGGCCGTTGAGGCCGTTCGAGGTCTGCGAGGACTGGACTGGGCCACCCTCTTTCGTTCTTTTCCCAACATTTCCTCGTCTGAGCCTAAATTGACAAACCATTCTATCATCTCATCCCCACTGTTAAGCCAGGGGGTTGCCCTTGTTGTTGTTGTTAAGTTATGTGCACCAGGTTAACACGGAGCAAGGCCGCCAAGGGTGGCCCTCCAATCAATGGCCCCATGGATGATTTCATCACCCGTACCAATATAGCCATAGACCATGAAATTTCTATACTTCAGACTCGTGTCTCCCTGGAATTGGCAGCCGCCAAAAGACTGTCCCAGGTAATCGAACTCTCAAAAAAATCCTCCCTGGGTCACATAGCCACCGCGGTTACCCCGGAGCGTCCAGCCATTCCCCATTGTGTAGTCACGCAGCTTGATGTTCACCACACCCCGACTCTTCCCCCACTTTCCCCTACTTTAGAGCCACCGACTCAGGAAAGTGTAGTGAACCTACCTACCATTTCTCTCAAGCAGGATGTTAGTTTTAATTCCCCCACCCCTGTAATGTTTTCACCTAGGTGTATCACTAGTAAAGATAAACAACCTAAAAGAAAATGCAATTCTTGGTCTGCTTACTGTCGTAAGAAGGCTAAAATTGCGGTTGCACAACAGCTGAAATTGATTAGTGTACCGGTATCCAATGCTATAGGAGGGTGTGTTTCCAGGGAACAACCACAATGTGAGGGAGCCAAAGAGGGGACAGCCACTGCTTCTTCCACCATCATGGCAGAGGATGAGGGCTTACACGTAGAGGGTCTGGAAAGGAATGAAGGGGAATTTATAGGTTTAGTTTGGGAAATCCTTAAGAAACTTCTCTCCCCCCTTGATCTTAGACTCTCACGCATTGAGAATAACTTGCTTGAGATGGAAAAGAGCATTATTGCCCTGGCCACTCTCGGCCTGAGAAGTCTAGAAAATCAGGGCTTTCCTGTAGTTGACCCACCACCTCAAGTCCTAATTTCACAAGCCCCGCAACCCCCCCTCCAGTACCAGCTTTTGTACGGCCGGTTCCCAAACCGCGGACCGTGGGTGTGGATCATATTACCACCGCCCCCAAACTTAAGGCTCCCAAGCGCCCCTCCCCTCAACCATCAGTCAAACCTAATGCAGGCGTCCCACATAGACCCCCTCCCAGTGAAGTGGCGTACCAACCAACCCAGGGCCCTCCTGCTAAGAACAATTTTAGAGGGGCTATATCGATCTCCCTCCAGAGGCCAATGATTATGTGGTTGTGTTGACGGGTGTCCCCCAGATTGGAAACGGACAATACGAGAACCACTGGTCTCTGAAGAATAAGATAATGCATTGGCTTAATGTGAATAGACCAATTCCCAATGGCCGGAGAAGCAGAGTCCTGATGGTACGTAGAATCCCCTGGGTGGGTCCCACAAGGAAAACCAGTTCCGGGGACTGTATAGTGGTGACCTTTGAGGACCCCCACATGGCACACCACATCTGTTCTTGGCCCATTGGTGAAGGTTCTCTTGTTATACCTAGGCCACTGTCCTTCTTTTATCCACCACGCCCTAGACATACACGGGAAGAGGACTGGTCATTAGTACACCATCACACTTGGAGGAGTCATCCTAATAACCACCAAGATTTCCCCTCAAACTGGAATGGCCCCCCAACCTCGAATAGGTTTGGTGGTCTTGAGGAGGTAGATTGACTCCCAAGGCAACCTGCTCTCCAAGCACCCTCACCACAGGTCCTAGGGCTCACAGAATCTTTTCCTGTGTTGATTGAACCTTCTGCTGTTAGCTCCCTAGGCCCAGAGGGAACGACTGGATTCTCCTCGTACGATTCCCTTGCCACCTACTCAGAATGTCCCAACAGATAGGAAGTTGACCGATGCAGCAATGGCTCCCTACCATCACCAGATTGAGCCACTGCATAGGTTAAATAGAACAGCTGCGGGGGTAGCAGGACCTGTGCTCAATCTGGCTATACCTGTTAACCCCTCAAGGCAGATTACCCCAGCCGAACCCTTGTTAAAGATCATAAGTTGGAATGTGGCAGGGCTTGCCCGCAACCTTGAAATTCCCGAATGGAACGCCTTTTTGGACCCTTATAACATCTGTCTCTTGCAGGAAACCTGGTGCCTAGAACCCAGGCACAGAGTAGGCTTCACGACCTACTTCGTCCCAGCTTCCCAACAACATGGATGCAAAGGTCGCCCGTCTGGTGGCCTTCTTATATGGGTCAATATCGCACTAGGTTTAAGTGTAAGCCAAAAGTCCACTCATTCTCCTGACCTTCAGAGGATAACTATACTATGCCCAGGGGGAAGGAAGTTAGAAGTTTTTAACCTCTATCTAAGGGGGGCCAGGGGTGGGGCATCATCTCTATCCTCTACAGGATTAAACAGTGATTTAGCCGCCTGCAGCATTGATTCTTACGTTCTTCTTGCAGGCGACTTCAACTGCTGCTTTGAACCATTGGCTAGGGAGGACATTCTGGACACTTGGGATGAGGACACAAGGAGAGGTATTCCGACCCTGACCCTAAACCCGATTCCTAAATGGACGCAGTGTGCGATAGACATCAATGCACTCTGCTTGGAACACGACCTAAGACCAACTAATGGACGATCCAAATCGGATCCTATGGGTGCGCATACCTACAACAGGATGGGACATACCTCCAGAATAGACTATATCATGCTGAATTACAATCTGTGGTCATTCCACTATGACATGGAGGTTATAGCGTCTTGTGATAGTGACCACAATCCTCTCTCTCTAACCCTGACTCCGCCTTGGCAGGTCGGGAACCTAGCCAAGTTCCCCCACAAGTGGAAAACCTCCCATGAACTTGTACCTTCAAACTGTGGCAGGCGCCTAAAGTGGGCTAAAGCAGCAGAGGATGAGGAAAGGATGGCTCAGGCAGGGACCACCATGTTAGCGGTGGGGTCGCGCCTCGATGCCTTAGATGTCACCAGCCAAATTGTTTTACCGTTATTCACAGAAACCATTGTGGCATTAAGAGATCTGTTTATTATATCCCAAACCAGCGCGAGGGTTGCTGTGAAAGGTGCTTCTAGGGCAAGAGATAAGTGGTATTCCTCCAAATGTCGGGTTGCTAAGGGGGAACTCATTTCCGCAGTGAAAAGCAAGGATCCAGGTAATATCAGACTTGCAAAGAAACTTTACAAAAAAGTTGTAGCTGAGGCTAAGGAGGCTCATGAATACAGTTTTTGGCGGGATCTAGTGGAGGCAAGTTCCAGGAAAGATTCCAAGGGGTTTTGGGATCTGTTGAGAGCCAGGGACAAACCTCTTGATCTTCAGTTTACCTGTAATATCCCTGGTGATGTCTGGTTTGCCCACTTTTCCAAACTGTATTCTGTTCCACGGGGGGCTCCCCAACTTAGCATGGGTCTTCTTGCCAGTTTTCCAGCCGAGATTTCATTTAACGACTGCCCCTTCAGCACTGAGGAAGTTGAAAGGGCAATCAGCTGTATTGTATCCAATAAGGCTGCAGGTCCTGATGGAATTCCGGGTGACCTGTTGAAGAAATATCCATCACTGTGGAGTAGACTAATTGCCTCACTCTTGAATGAGGCTCTGCTGGGAGGTTCTCTCCCTGACTCATGGAGGGGCGCTGAGGTCGTCCCTATTTTTAAGAAAGGCTGCCGGGACGACCCAGCTAACTATCGCCCTATTAGTCTGCTTGACTCAACACAAAAGGTTGCGGGCAAAGTGGTACTAGGTAGGATCTTGCAGAGGGCCGAAGAAAACCAGGTTCTGTCAGATTTCCAGGCAGGTTTTAGAACAGGGATAGGCACCATCGAGCAGACATTTCGCCTTCTAATGATATATTGGAAAGTGGTTGTGCTGGGTGGGGGCAGCTTGTATCTAGTCTTTATAGACTTGCGAACTGCCTTCGACCTGGTCCCTCGAGCCCAATTGTGGAATGTCCTCGATAGGTTGGGCATACCCCCTTACTTGTTGGCTTTGCTCATAAAGTTTCATGAAAGCAACTTTGCTCAGATTAGATGGGGTACCCAGGGGGAAAAAACATCTCGTATTCCCGTAGATAGGGGCGTCCGCCAGGGGTGTGTGCTTGCCCCCACTCTGTTTTCTCTCTATGTTAACGGAGTGTTGGAGCATCTGCTTCAACACCCGTCAGATGCACCATCCCTGGCTGGCAGGAAAGTTCCTACGCTCCTATTTGCGGATGATACCCTCCTAATTTCAAAATCACCAGCAGGTATCCAAAAGTTGCTTTCTAGTTTCAAGGCCTTCTGTGACATCAAGGGCCTGTCCATAAATATAAGCAAGACCAAATTCCTTGTTCTTAACCCCCCCAGGAAATCTGTTGTCCCTCCTGTTTTAGACTCTGTTCCACTCGAAAAAGTCAAAGAATTTGACTACCTAGGCATTCGACTCTGCGACAATATGAGTTGGAAGGGGCACCACCAAAAGGTGTTTCTGACCCATAAGAGGGTTGCAGGGGCCCTGCTCAAAGAACATCGTGCCTCATCCTTAAAACCTATTGGGGCACTACTAGACATTTACAGGGCAAGGGTGGTGAGTGCAGCATTGTATGGCGCGGAATTGTGGGGCATACAGAGAGTCGACATCTTAACCCACCTCGAAAACAACTTCCATAAAGATCTTATGAAGTTACCCCACAGTACCCCTACAATCCCCCTCTTGCTAGATGCAGGTACACGCCCAATTTGCGAGCAAGCTATGCTACGCCCCCTTTTATTATGGGCCAGGATATGGAACGTCCCTGAACTGAGTAGCTATGCAGATGCCCTAAGCGAACTCTTATCCCTATCAGGCTGGCATAAGGTAACCTGGCTCAGGGAGGTTAAGCGACTTCTTTATGAGTTGGGTTTAGGAGACGCTTGGGTCAACAGAACATCACCTTCAAAACAAATGCTAAAGAAGGCTTATTGGTTTTGGGTGAATAACGAGAGATTGTGCAACCCTAAACATTGTAAATCTGTTGCCCAGTTCCTGCTAGTTAAGGAGCTCCCCCTTAGAGAACCTTATCTGGCCTTAATCCATAACTCGGGCGACAGAGCATTGTACTTTAAATTTAGGGTGGGTGTACTTCCCTTAGGATTGTTAACTTCCACCTGGAAACCTCCATTTCAAACTATACCTTATTGCCCCTTCTGTGACTCAAGGGTTGAGTCCATAGCTCATCTGTTGTTTGAGTGCCATGCCTATGCTGTGCCTAGGTTGAGATGGTTGAAGCCCCTATGTAGGAGTCTGGGCACAAGATCACATTTGGAAGCCTTACGCATATTGCGTTCAGATGCCCGTCCCTTTTTTGCCTGCTGTATGGCTAAATTTCTGGGCTGGGCTTGGAGGATAAGAACTGCAAAGAAACAGTTGATACAGTAATGTGCTTCGGCCTGTACTGGCTCTTAAAATTTGGCTACCATTTTTACTTTTCTTTTTTTTTTTTTTTAAATGCCACTGTTGATTCTGTAGGCTTTTATACTGTGCTTTGTTAAACTGTTTTTTTTTCTATTGATGTAATGTATTGCTTTTATGATATGTTTTTATATCGAAATAAAGCTTCAATCAATCAATCAATATAGTCTACCCAAAGTTGGACTTGGGTGAGCAGTCGTAGGTGCCTGTTTGTATGCTCCAGCTGGGGGCCCGCCCTGCTCCTTCGTCCTTCCCTTGGTGTGTGGTCAGCCAACCCCTCCCTGAGGGATCACCATCAGTGGGGGCCCCGGGCCCATGCAGGCACCCAGATGGCAAACTCTATTGCGGATTCCTGGTCAACATAGCATGGCCGTCCTGAAGACGGAGAGACTGGGAGTGATATGAAGGGGATAAGTTGTTTCGGGGGATGATATTTTTTTTAAATCTTTGGACCTACTGCGTGCTTGCATCCTGTGATTGTGCTCAGTCACCCCAACTTGCCGTGGCTGTAGGCCAGGTCCCTGCTGGACTGAGATCCTTGTTGCAGCGATTGCCCTGTGCTGGGCTAACCACCTGGTCCCTGTTGTAGTAGTGTGGCTGCAACCTCATTTCCTTGAAGCTCATTGTGCGATGCATGTGCATTGTTCGGAGCTTGGTTTTGGGGGTTGGATGCTCTCTAGAGGCTGTCCCAGAACTTTTTCATTCCGATCGTAGTACATTTTTAGACGGCACCACTTAGCCATGTGGCCCACTCTGGCCAACAGTGGCACTCTACGAGGCCGGTTTGGACCCAGCCTCCCTGAGCTCGGCCACTAGGGCTGGGCGGATACCCTCTGGGGACCAAAGGTCGAGCTCACCTTGAGACGGGTGCCATCTGGACGTTCACAGCCAATGCGGTCCTCTCAAGGACGGTCTTTTTCAATTTATGCTGGACCAGTTTGGCGGTGTCTCTCTGGGCCTGCGCCTGCTTTTCCCTGTCCTTCTCCGGTCTCGTCCAGTAATAGTGTAGTAAGTGGTCCTGAATTTCCCACCATGGTTCGGTGTATAGCCCAACTACACCATCTAATCTAACTGGGTAGTACCCTCTTGAGGATGTTGTAGAATAATACAATCTGGGGACCGGTGTTGTTCCAGGGCTGTCCTGTCTCCTGCCCCCATCGCTCTCTCATTTCATCTAGGAATTCAGTCACAGTCTACCCAGGCTTCATGCTCTCGGCCATCAGTCCTCCTACATCTGGGCAATCAGGGAATATCTCCCCCAGGGCTGTCCAAATCTGGTGTCTAAATGAGATAAATGCAGCCCAGTCATGCTCGGTGTTGATAAGCATGACGGTGGGGATGCAGCCTCGGAAGAGCACCTTGTGAGTCTGCTATCCAATGAGGCTGAGGAGCAGACTTTTGATGCCACCTATAGCTAAGTTTATGCCCACAATGTTCTTTTCAAAGCATGAGATCCATTATCCTGCCCAGTCAATCAGGGGGACATTTTATTCCTGAGCCCTTCTTTGTCCATCTGTCCCCACGAATGTAGATGGTTCCTGCTGCATCTTTCTGCAGTAGCGGACAAATCCTGGCTTGGGCGGCTCTGTCAGTCTCTCCCCGACTAGTGTTTGTTTTCATTAGGGGCCTTCCTTCTGAATCATCCCTGGGCCCATCTCTATGTGGGGCCGGACGCCTAGCTCCAGCTACCCTCCTTGCTGGGCTTCCCAGGCAAGAGCTCACTCTCTTTGTATCCTTACCTCTTGCCTTTCCTCTAACTCCCACCTGGGTTGCTTCCTTGTCTCACTGTTACGTGTGGTTCTTCTAGGCAATGTCTTGGCCTCAAAATCAGTCCCCTATGCTTCCTCTGTGCCATAGGCATGCCTTGGTGCAGCATAGCCCGCAGCTCCACCTTCAGAGTTGGATTTTGCAGCATTGGCACCTCTTTCTTCCCCTCCACTGGTGGAATCACCTTCCAGGAGGACCACAAACCTCCCTCTGTGGGGTGTTCAGGAGCATGTGCTCTCCCTACTGCTTGGACCTGATGGGCGCGACCGATCCGAAACTTGAGGGGGCTTGGCACTGGACTACATCAGTGTTGGTAGGACCGGTGATCTAACCACCCCACCCCCCAACTGGTGGCTTGCTGCCCCAGGGGAGGTCCAGAAGCCTCCTCGACCGGTGAATTGGTGCAACCTAGCATGGCGGAGACTGGGATGGCTGGCATCAGCAAGAACACATCCCTGCCGGTGTATGGTGGGGAAGGCGCAGATGCCTAACTTATGGACTCAGGGTGGTCTTGTTGAATTGGGCCCCCAATTCTAATAGGGCCGTTCGCTTAGCATCCTTATGTCATGTATACTTGGTCTGTATGTGAGGCTTTGCATGTTCTATGGTGTTGGTATCGAACGTCCCCCCCCCACCCTCAGGCCAGGGAAATGCCTGGGCTTTGTTATAGGCAGGCCATTCCCATAGGTCTTTTTCTAGTTTCCTAGCCTGGGTGGGGAACCTCGCTTGCATGTGGCTCCATGATGGACTGGGGAACTTGTTTTAAGGATTTTGCAAGTTTTTGATTGTCTCGAGATTTTTTAAATAATTCCAAATTCTACTCTAATCTTGTGTATCCGGGGTGGTACCTAAAACGATCTACTAGTTACGAGCTCTATAAAAATTGATTCATCAAAAAAGAAAATTTACTAATAAACAAAGACAAATGCAATGAAATAGTAACAAGCTGCAATTGTTAGTTCAGAGCAGTACGAGTTGATTTGTAAAAGTAAACAAGCAAACGTAAAATTCTGATCTGGGGAATAAATTGTTATTATTTCATAAAGCATAGACTCACTAACATGACATTTGAACATTTAGCATATTGCAAAATTTAACAGCACCACAACATCAATAAATGCATAAAATGGAAAAATCTTAAAGACTAAAAGAAAAGGGTTGACTGAAAAAATGATCAATTTCTCCCAAACAAATGTTTGCCCGCTCCTAGCACCTAGAGCCCGAGGAGTGGGGATGCTCCCTGAAATATGTGGAGCTAAGTGAGCCTGAGAGTCTATCACTATTGGCTCAGCAGACAAAAATAGCAACGCTTTCTGCGAAGAAATGTTATAACCTGAAAATTATCGTCCCTTTGTGGTCAGACACAAGCTACACATTATTCACCAAAGTCTGAATTTCTTCCTAATGTTCCCAATTACACCCTATATCACACCCCAGGGGTAGTGCGTACTGACTGCCTGACACCTAGTGGTCCAAGCGCAAAAAATCCACCTTCTCACTTCTTTTAGAAACTTGCAGTGTTAAGAAACCAACAGTCACTAAGAAAACCAATTTGACAAAAAAATAAGATCAAGGTGGTGACCCTATGTAATACACAATGGGCCTGAGTGTACCGGTTGTGTCACGCCCAACAGTTCAAGCTAAAAATAAAAACTCTAGCTACCCTCACCTTCTCTACTCTAGCATGTTGATTAGAGAAAAAATGTTGTACGTGCTTGTCTTAGTTTGCCATACGCCACATGCTGGGACTAGGGATCAGATGTAGACTCTTAACCTGTGAAGACGGCTTTCAGACAGACCTCTACCCTGCGGATTCTGCAGAACTTCTAATCAATTATGGAGTCTGCTCACTGGTGTTGTTTGCGCAGATGTGAATCTGATCGGCCAGGGGTCCTTGTCCTTCAAATGCAGTCTAGCTCGATAAACCAATCTCTCCTATGTGGCTTGCCAAAATGCTGCTCAGATATGAATATACCTTAAAGAAATGAAAAAACAAGAGGCGTTTGGCAAAACAAGAACAAGTTGGTTTAACTAAATGCAGCGGCCGGGAGAGTCTCGACAGAGTGCGTCTGAAGAAAGTCTCTCATTGTACAATGTTTCGGCTGACAAAATATATACCTCTCGTGGGGTACAATAAAACAATTCTGGAGTATTGAAAAAGCATCTCAGTCATAAACAAAGAAGTTTGGGCATCCGATAAGGACACAGATGGTTCTCAACCTCGGAGAGAGCTAGTGTTGGCCAGTGTGTATGCGTCCAGATGTCTGGTGAGGGGAGCGTGTGATCACTACGTGTGGTGTGCATGTCATTTCCTGATTGGCTGAGTGTTTCTATCTACAAGTGGGATCTAGCTTTGTGGTATTTTTGGGGAACGCTTTTAGACAAACGTGTTTGACTGGAGCCAATTTCCTCTGACCTGTTTGTGGTGCAACTGTCTGTGGGATCGATCAGGTTTTACCTGGGTGCGTGTTTGTCTTTGGGCTAAGTGAGACCACACCTCTGACCTGTCACTCCATAGGTGTGGTTTGGGGGTCGCAGAACCTGTCTGACCACGTATCTCTGACTCAGGGTTGATGGTGAGGTCACCTTGGGTGAATCCAAAGCAATGATACAAGTTCAACAGACCTTTCTAACTTTAATATGGCAGTCATTGATATACTTTTTACCGAAATTCTCAACATTGTGCGTACAGTTGTCACAGCATACATCAATATTGTCTTTACTAATATTGACGTAGTTATGCGCGCCTAGATAATGGGGTACATTGTCAAAGTTTCTACTGTTAACAACACTTATGCGTGCATGGATTATGGCATACATTGTTACCGCCGGTATTAACACTGTTGTGAGGGCATACATTGATATTGCATTTAAGGACATCGACATTGACAGCAACATTATTATACGGGCACAGGTTATGGCATATGTTGACATTGCATTTGTTGGTATTGCTGTCATAGGGCTAGCACTTATGGTATTCATTGACATTGTATTAACCCAATCCAACAGCATCAAAGGCATCAAACTCTTCACTCCCAAGAAGGATTGAACCAGCAACATGCTGTTTAGGGTAAAAACGCAAAGCACCGAAGGACCGTCTTTTCAGGCCAGCTTATCCCCGTTAGCATGGACTGTGTTGACAAGGTTAGCAACAAACTTCCTTTAACAGCATGGAATATTTGTGCACTTGCAGTCTCACACCGCTCCCTAGAACGATAAGACAGATTATTCTCTCTAACCAATGATAAAAAAAACTGAAATCACCGGATCTGCTATTAGAGGGGCAGTTGCCATCTAATCTAGTCTTTCAGCAGCAACTGATCTGGGAGACCTCATCCCCGGTCGTGTGGACAGTAGGGCTTTACTTAAAATCAGTGCTTCGGCTGTGCTTTTCATTAAAGACATGTTCAAACCTGACTACTGAGAGAGCTTGGGTGTCGCAAACAGCTTACAGTGCTATTGCAGCTTCAATAACAAGAAAAACCCAGCCACGCAGTGAAGCATTGTCATGTGTTTGGTGCAGGGCCCATTGTAGTTTTCTCTATGTTTGCATAACTGCACGTTGCAGGCCACATTTGCTTTTCACACTTTACTATATCAACACACCTATTTTTGTGCCACATTGTATTTTCACACAGAACTTGTAGCAGTTTAAATGTTCTGTTCTTTTCTGGGATTTAGTCTGAACAAAGCAGACAATAACAAACAACAACGTCCCTTGCTATTTTGTTTTGGTCAGGCACTAGCATCTAGACACAACACATGAGTGCAGCTGTTTGTAAGCATACAAGCCTCGTAATATAGGCATGCACAGTAATGTAACATATATAGAGAGAAACTTTCTGAGGAGATCACCGATGTACACGAGATGTAGAATGTCCATCTGTGTATGCTAAGGTACGGGGTCAGCTGCCGATCCCCGAGATCTTTGTTATGTAATCATTCCGTTTCTGTAGAAGGGGAGGGTAGTTAGGCTAATCTGTCTTATAATATGACAAGGCTTATCATAATATATGGTTTACTGACTATGCGGACTGTATTCTTGTTAAATAAACATTTCAAACTTTGTGTCTCCGTTATATCTTATTGTGGGCGAGTACAAGTGTGAGAGCAAAAGGGGGTATCCTGTTACCACGATCTTGAGAGGGTCGGGAGTGTTTTGTTCTGGGGTGTCAATTCACTGATCTCTCTGGATATGGGCAGGAGGGCAAGTGAGACACTATAGCTAGTCGGACTCGGGCTCATGGTTACTGTGGTTGTATGGTGACTCAGTCCCTGCCTACTGACGTTCTATGATCCCAAGCATAGTTCTGTTCCTGTGCAGAATCCCTGCAACAGTATATCCATTGAAGATAGATATTGAAGCATGGCTTCCTGGGCGGTGGGACTGACTGTTGCACAGTGTGTGCTTACATGAAAACAGAAGTCACCGAGTCAGAAATGTTGGTGTTAGACACAGGGATGAAAAGTAATGGAGTGGACATACCTATTTAATCTATGCTGCTGAGCAGAAGATGGCTACATCAGTGTAATGGTTCAGCTGTTATGTGCTCTCATATTTCTGTGTTAAGAGTGTGTGCTCCGTATGTTAGTGGTTGTGGTGTATAACTAAGCTAGTTAAAACAAGGCCTCGCTGGGCAGGGCTTCATTAATGTATTAAAGGCATGGAGAGAACAGACCAATAATGGGTTTGAAGGTTGTAAACAAGCATGTGGGGAAGCATACATATCACATCGCAAAAAAGCTCATAGCAGCACTATGTCAGGAAAATGTCACCTCATCTGTTCCACAGGTTCATCTATCTCAACACTCAGCATAACTTGTGCTGCTTCTGGGTTTTCAACACCTGCCACACTGTTATATTTCGACAACTGCCATCAATTTAATAAGAACAAATTGAAAAGTAGACACTTGGAGATCTCTGAATCCTTCATGTTCATTGCTCAACAACATCATATGCTTAGATCATACACAACGGAGTGATCACACTAACCTAGTTTAGGCATCATCATATTTCATACTGAGCAGCCACTATTCTGTGGGAAAACTATATGATGAACTTGCTTTTATGAGCAGCTTTAGCAGTCTGTTGCCAAGACCCATTGTTTCCAACACATAACATACTAAAAGTGGACTCTGGGTCAGCCCATAGTACATGATTGGATGGCTTTGTTGTCAGTTTCAGTTGTCGACCCTTGAGTCAACGGTTTTGCTTACTATTTTTTTGTGTTTCTCCTGACCAGGAGCATTTCATCTACAGTGTTCAGATTGTAGGAGTTATATCCTTCCACTGCACATTTAAGGGGACTTTTTTTTATTTGCTATAGAGAACTCCAAGGGAATGCATGTTTTCTTGCTCTCATCCTCTGAATTTTCCAACTCCTCAATCGCTCCCTTCACTTGCCCCTTCCCCGGTGTTCCTCGCCACATTTCCTGTCCCACCCCATGTTACCCACATTTTCTTTCTATACGAGGGTCCAGCGATTGGAAAGTCCGCTCATTTCCCTTTCTTTTTTTTTTTAACCATCGCTTTTTACATGTTTTAATTTACCCTATGTATATGGCTGCCAACCATACTAGAATGGAAACTTAAAACGGCCTCCATGTGTCACAATACATGTACACTCATCACAATGCATGTGCATCTGCTGCCGTCTTGAAATAGGTGTTTTTAATAGAACTCATTTTAAGCTTGCAGACAACATTTGAGCATGCGTCTTGACATATTCATTCAGATACCACTGGCAAAAAGCATGGCCAAAGCCAATAGCTCTGACTTTTATAGCAAATACCCATGGGCTCTGCAGTCACTCAGTCCCATTATTGTACCATTTCCCTGTCAAGTGTGGGAATGATGCAAACAATTTGGACAGATTGTCCCTGCTACCAAGACCAGTAACTTTTTTGTAACCACTTTATTTAAAGTAAACAGACAACAGATACACATGCATATTACTAGACCAAGACTTACATACAGTTAAAAACAATAAGATTACTTTTACGGTACCATAGGAACTTCAAGTTAGACGGGCACCTTTCATCTCTGAGCGATCGAAAATTTGACTGCTAAGAGAAGCTGGGAAATATGATTACTAGGTAAGGTCAATAGCAGATATAATCTTTTGCCATCCACTTCCCCTAGCAAGATCAATAGGCGGTCTATTAAAAGTTGTATATTAGCTATTTCTCTGACACACATCAACATGTCCATGCAGAGCCCTGGACATGTTCACCACATGAGGATGTTTGTCCCCACCTCTACATAACTACGCCAACAAAGCTTAGAACACCCATCCTTCAGATGTACTTGTGTAAGGTACCACCAGAGGAAAACCTTATAAGCAGTTTCTTTCTATTTGGTACAGATGGAGAACTTTCTTGCCCACCCCCAAACCAGTTTCCATGAGATTTCTGGTATATCTAGAGCTCTCATTTCTGACCATTTCTTAACATATGTGAGGGCATGTAGGGGTTGACTTTGCTCCAAAGCCCTATAGAGTCTTGTCATGGTGCATGGAATCTCATCTTCCTGAAAAATGCTGTCCATTTTAGTCACGTCACTACTCCATCTTACCCTCAATGGAGTTGAGCACGCCCAGTGCAGTAACTGGATGATTTTACAGGTGTCATTTGGCCTCAGTTGAAAATCGTTAGCACCTGATACCTTCTCTTTAGGGATCTACTTTCATATAGCATACGCAGATGAATTCTCAGTCCATCCACCCAAGGCTGGTACCCGTTATCCATCATGCCAGGTATGAAGTCAGGGCTACCCATTATGGGAGTCATGGGCAAGAGATATTCCAATAACAGCTATTTTAGTAGAGCGTAACAATTGTCTATGGAGTGTGCTCAGATACCAGGGTTTACTTTTAAACTGTGCTAGCCATAATAGAGCCGATGTCAGCTGAGACACCAAAACATAACTATTTTTATCAGAGGCTTTCAATTCCCATCCTTATAAGGACTTGTACAAAATAGCTTTTGCCACAGGGAATGGGTGGGGATGAAGGGGAGGTTCCAATTACGTTGAAGGTGAGTCACACATTGTATCCCATTTGTCTATCCCTCATTAGCCCTGCCTGATAGGGTGTGAATGTTAGCTGCCATATAGTTTCCATTCTAGTGGCATGGTTCATAGTGTAGATCTTCAGATCACTGTTCAATAGGGCTATCGCTCTATAAGAACCACAACGCCTAAGATCTTTGTTCGGTTTTACAATGAGCGTGAAGGTGGACTTCCTCATCCTTGGGAGTGACTGTGCGAGTTTCTGAGAAAGAAGCAAACAATTTGCCCCAGGGGGCAAGTAGGTCATTCACGAAGGTCTTATAAAAAGGGTTTGGAAAACTGCCTAGGACTGGGCTCTACTATATGGAAGGGATTTATTAGTGCTTCTTATTTCATCTTCTGAAACTGGTAATTCCAAGCCTTCCAGCAAATCATACACGATCTCCAGTAGATGGAACTCCTCATGATGCATCGTGGAGAGTAGGGTTGTAATGTTCCCAAGTATATAAGTCTGGGCAGTAATGTGTAATAGCAGCAAATACATCCAGATCCGACTTCTTGAGGATCCGGTTTGTTTTAAACCACATATATAGCTTCTAGTGGAGTTCAATTTTAGTTTCTAAGCCAGCAGCTTTTCGGCCCGGTCACCCCTTTCACAGTACATTTGTTGGACACTGCAATTTAGGAGCTGCGTTTTTGATCAACAATGCTTCTAGCCCGACCTGAACTCAGAGTTCTCTTTAAGTTTGTCTGGATTCCATCGTCCTGTGCTCCAGTGCTGCGAGCTCTGTCTAGTTCCAAGCATCAGACTTTGGCTAATCCCATATTCATGATTGTGTGTTTGTGCAATTACGCCATCATCTCAGACCCAGGCTGCAACCCACATCACATCACCAGGCATTCCTTCTTGTTTCATTCTCTTTCAAATAACTTTGAGTCTCATGAATATTTGATATAAGTACTGGATCTCACACTGCAATTTCATTCATTCTCCAAAAACTTGGGGGATGAGGAGGGGTGGGGGGAGGGAGATTGGGACTAGTGGAGCTATCACTAATGTCATTATGCCCAGAACATGGTTGGATAGTGTCTATGAGCCAATAGCGGTGTCCGGTACTGAGTCAGAGAGTAGGTATGTTATCAAGAAATAATTGATTCTTGAGTGAGACCTTTGAACATTTGAATAAAAGTAATCTCTCTCACCCGGATGTATAAGCACCATACGTTCATTAAATACTAGTCAATTTTTTTCTCAGTCAATGAGTGAGGGACAGCTGTGTTTTTCAGATGTTGGGAGATCTGTTGAAACTCAGATCAAGAGCCACATTAAAGTTGCCTAATATTATCAAATTACTTTTCTTGAAATAGGCTATCATCGGAAACAGCAGTCCATAAAAATCAAGTGTTGCCAGTGCATTCAGATTACTACAGGGACACCAGTGACCTTTGATGGGGCCATTGAGTGGACCTGGTTGGGACAGTTGCGGGATCTGAACCGGGTAGTGTGTGAGAATATCAAGTGCGTGTCGTGTAATAGGTCTACATCTGCACCCTTTATTTATTTTTTTTAAACTTATTTTTATTGCCATTTTCACATTTCATACATTGTACATCATTCATATTCTTCAAGTGGTCGTGTCCGATCATACATCCTGTAAGGATACTTAACAACTGTATCGATTGATGATTCGTCACCAGGAAGCATAAACAATGCATACAGTTATCGTGACGTTCACATCCTACAATCTCGGGTTTCATATATGGCAAAGGAACTGGGGTTTAACATAGGCATAAACTAGGGAATGGATATGGAAGAATATATCCAATTACATTAGTGAGGGAATGTAGCGTCATGATGGTGAGGTACCTCTGATACTCATGTTTGCCTATCCTAGTCGGTACGACCGAGAATCGTAATAGTGTGCCTGGAGCTAGGGTGTGTCAAGACCTCGCGCGGTTGGGAGTCTACTGATTTAGGTGGGTAGGGCCTGTGACTGTGTACTCTGGATTAGTTGTGTAGATGCGTCGTCTGGTGGGTCCGCCCCCGGGGAGAGCTGCCTAAACTGGTATAATAACATGGCCCATTCCATTGATATAGGGTGCTTGCGGGTCCCTTTCACCTCCTCCTCCCGTAATGTCTCCTCCTCCGCCGCCGCCCATTTGTACGTAGCTCCCACCCACGCCGCCACCGGAGGACCGGTGGGGGAACGCCAATGCATGGCTATGCTGCGTTTGGCCAAGAGCACCGCTAAGGAGAGGAAGCGAGTCTGCACCTTGTGCTGCTTACTTACGCGAAAGATGCCTATGGCACTGGCCTCCCAAGTGTTCATGCAAGTTAGCCCAGTGAGGGTACTCAAAGCGGTGTGAATGTGGTGCCAGAAGATTTGAATGACAGAGCAGCTCCAAAACATATGCCGGAAGTCTGCATTTTGTTCGTGACATCTGGGGCATAGGAACTGAGTGTCAGGGTAGAATCGTTGGAGGCGTGCAGGTGTGAGATAGGCCCTGTGTAGGATGTAATATTGGATGTTTTTAAAACGTGCGTTTCTGGAGACTTTCTTAGGGTATCTCAAAGCTTTCTCCCACTCCCCCTCATGGAGCACCCGCCCGATTTCCGCCTCCCAGGTGGCCCGGAGGGTCGCCAATGGTTTATTAGTCAATTCCCGTATGGCTTTGTAAAGCCATGTAGTTAGATGGCGTCCTGCTCCCATATGTAGGATCGTGTGTAGCACTGGGTGGGTGTGTGGTTCCCCTTTACTTAGGTCCTGATGCGGTCGGTAGCTATCTAGGAGTTGGCGGTGAAGCAGGAATTGCCCTGGGGGAAGCTTGTATTCCTCCACCAAACTAAGGAACGGTCTTAGTTGCCCGTCCTCGAAAAGGGACGCCGCCTCCGTTAAGCCACACCTCGTCCATGTGCGAAGCGCGCTATTCGTGTAGTAGTGTTCCCGGTTGGGCCATCCTACCAGAGTGAGTAGAGGGGAGTACAACGGGGTCCCCGGGGACATGCGGTGTATCCGCAACATGCACTTACGTGCGACCAACACCTGTAAGGGGTACGTGGGCTTTGGGTGTGTGCCAGGGAGGAGCAAGCGACGGATCTCCGGAACCGATACCTGTCCGGCGATGGTATGAGTTTCCACAGTATACTTGTCTGCTGTCCAATGAGACAGCCATTGCAGTTGTGCTGCTAAGAAGTAGGCTTCGAATGATGGGGCTCTCAAGCCACCCTGCGTGGTGGGCAGTTGTAGTTTTGTCAGGGCTATTCTGTGCCTGGTGGACCCCCAGATGAGCGCACTAAGAAGGGAGTCTAGGTCCCGGAAAAAGGTTCTGGGCGGGATTACGGGCAGGTTGGTAAAAAAATACAGCAATCTCGGAACCATGATCATTTTGGCCAACGCCACTCTCCCAATTGGAGCTAATGGAAGGCTCTTCCAAAATCCGATCGTAGCCCTAATGCTCGCCAGTGCCTTGCAATGGTTACCCTCAAACATATCTGTGGAGGAGTGGTAGAGACGAATACCAAGGTATCGGAGGGCCTCCGCGCTCCAAGGCACTCGCTGGGTTCCTATGTGAACCTCCTGCGGAGGTAGTTCCGGATGCAGCAGATAAATTGTGGATTTATCCCAATTCACCCGTAGTCCTGAGGCCGCAGTAAATTCCTGCAAAGTTTCCCAGAGGGGTGTCAGATCGTCTGCAATGTCCCGCACATAGATCAGCAGGTCATCCGCGTATAAGGAAACACTATGCACCGTGTCTGCTATCGGGATGCCCCAGCTCTCCCCTTCCCGCCGGAGTCGTATGGCTAAAGGCTCCACCGCCAGGGCAAATAGCAGAGGGGACAGCGGGCAGCCCTGTCGCGTGCCCCTCTGAACCGCAAACTCCGTCGATATGTATCGGCCTAGGCGCACCCGCGAGGTCAGTCCGGTGTACAGTAAGCGCGTATAGGCTAGAAGGGTGGGCCCTATGCCTACTCGCTGCAGCACCGAGAACAGAAACTGCCATGTGAGGGAATCGAAGGCCTTCTCAAGATCTAAGATGAGACAGGCCACTCGGGGGTATATCCCCCGTACCTGATCCTGAATGTGGAAGACTCGACGTATGTTCTGGGACGTACATCTGCCGGGTATAAATCCGCACTGATCCGGGTGAACCAGAGAGCGTATAATTTGGACATATCTATCCGCCAAGGTCTTCCCGAAGAGTTTGCAATCGGCTGACAATAGCGATATTGGACGGTAGGAGGCCATTCGCTGTGGGTCCCTATGTGGTTTCAGGAACGTCACGATTACGGATTCTCGCATGGATTTCGGCAGTTCTCCCTTCTTCAGCGCCGCCGCAAACACCTCCACTAACCGAGGGACTAGGTGCACTGAAAACGTCGTGTAATATTCTAGGGGGAACCCATCCAGCCCCGGAGCTTTATTTCGGGCCAGGGCACGCAGGGCCCGCGTCACATCCGCCGACACTAGTATGGCATCTAAGGCCTCCTTCTCTGTCCTCGTGATTGTTGGGAGAGGTAAAGGATCGAGAAAGCGATCCACTACATCCTGTGGGGTAGAGGTGAGGTCGCTATAGGTCTCGGCATAGTAGTCGCGGAAAGCCCCCAGAATCTCCGCTTGGGAGCGCACTAACACCCCCCCAGGGTCCAGTATCTCGGTGATGGGCTTGACTTCCGTGTCTTGCCTGGCCAACCACGCCAGTAGAGTGCCCGTCTTGTCCCTCTCTCTATGCATCCGTGTAGCATAGGATCGGAAGTTGCACCTTCGCAGATCCGCGGAGGCCGTTTGATAGGCCGTTTTGGCTTCTGCTATACGCCGCGTCTCCTCTTCGGACGTAGCGTCCCGTTTGGTGAGGGTCGCCAGGCGGTGTTCCGCGGTGGTGAGGGCCTGTTCCAATACGCGCTTAACGCCCGTTATTTGCCTCAGGCACTCTCCCCGGGCCACCACCTTAAACGCATCCCATTCCACTAATCTAGATGATGCTGTCCCCGAATTGCGTGTGAAATAGTCTTGGATGCTACCTTCCTGATCGTGACGAAAGATCTGGTCTGATAGACAGTCCCGCGGTAAGCGCCACGTGGGGACCGGTGGGTGTGGGGGCCGCCAGTGTAACTGGAGAATGTGAGCATCATGATCGGATATGATCCTGCCCAGGTAGTCTGTATGGGCGATCCTGGGCAGGATAGTCGCCGTACATAAGAAGCGGTCAAGTCGGACGCGCAAGTTGTGTGGGATGGAATGAAAGGAATACAAGCGGACCAGGGGGTGGCGCATCCGCCAGGCATCAGTGAGCGACCAGTGCGAAATCCAAGCCCGGAATCTGGTAGTTTGCTTGTGCGCCGGGGAATGCAGTGGAGGTGGGTGCGATCGGTCAAGGTTCAAGTCAAGTGAGCAATTATAGTCTCCTCCCAGGACCCAGGGTATAGAAGCAAATGGGGCAAGGACCCCTGTGAGATGGTCCCAAAACTTGTCTTGGTCAACATTAGGGGCGTAAATGCTACCGAGAAGTACTACCTGTCCGTCTAGAAGACCCTCCAGTAGCGCATATCTACCTTCTTTGTCGACCACTCTCCGAAGCTCCCGGAAGGGAGTTCCCGGTCGCACCCAGACCAGCGCCCCGCGTGCATACGCAGAATAGGTTGTGGCACACAGGAGACCCCTCCATTTCAACTGCAGTTTCCCGACCTCCTTTGCAATGAGATGCGTCTCTTGTAAAAAGACTATCGGGGTGTTGTGACGCTTCGCGTAGGAATACACCGCATATCGTTTGCGTGGAGTGTGAAGCCCCCTAACATTCAGGGTGAGGATGGTGACATCAGTGTGTGGCGTGTGATGCGTCATGGTCTGTGTCTGTTCGCCAAGCGCAGGGACTACGCCTAATGAGGTGTGCATAACTCGGTCGCTCCAGGTGGCTAAGGGTGTCTGTGTCCCCCGACGCCGCGTAAGCATAAGTGGGAGATGGCTGGATCTGTTTCATTCCATTTGGGGGGTGGGAAAAGTGTGCAACTGGGGTATACAACTGAACCAATGGGGTCGGGGAACATCCCCAATGCCTAGGACCCATCATCAAGGACGGTGCGTCCAAACCTGTTTACCCACTTAAGGGGGATACAACAATATAAGAAGGGGGCGGCGGTGCATGCGTACTGGGCCAGAAACGAATCGGGCCATTAGTAGGAAAAATGGACGTTGCACCTGCTATAGCAGGCTACGAGATTAGGGCCGGAGTTCAATAGGTGGGGAAGAAAGTACATTTGGCTCAATGGTAGGTCCGGGAGTCCCCTCTTATTTCGCATGGGAGCCAGATTGTTCATCTAGGATGAGGTCCGCCGTCTGCGGAGTGACCACGGGGGGCGTCACGGAGTCCTCCCCCGTCCCTGTTCCATCACTGTCATTCTTCTCCTCCGAGGTAAAGATATGCGGTGGCCGATCAATGTCATCCGGTAGAGGAGATGCCTGCAGGTTGATCACTGCTTGCAAGGCCTCCCTCCGTTCTTTCACAATTTGCTCGAGGTCAGGAGAGTCCTGGGTGCGTGCACGAGCTCTGCCACTCACGCCCTCGCGTGGGCGCCGTTGCGACCGCCTTCCGGATCGTGGAGGCTTAGGATGCGGTTCTCATGCGATCTCCGCCCTAGATTGTCGTGTGCAGTGCTGGTCCGCCCAATCTTGAGCTTCCGTGGCGTTCGTGAAAAACACAGTAGAGTCGGCGTAGACCACCCTGAGACGGGCCGGGAAAAGCAAGGAGTAGTGGATATTGTTCTCGCACAGCCGTCTCTTTACATTCAGAAAGGAGGCCCGTTGTTGTTGAACTGCCCGTGCATAGTCGGGGGAACACCATAACACGCTGGTTGTCGACCCGCAGGGTGCCCGCCACTCGTGCCGCGCGTAGCACCGCATCTCTGTCGCGGAAGTGGAGGAATTTTGCTAGCAGCGGCCTCGGGGGCGCCCCTGGGGGCGGTCTGCAGGCCGGGACCCTGTGGGCTCGTTCCATAGAGAAGAATGCGGAGCGATCCTTATCCGGGGTGAAGGATTTCACCCAAGTCTCTAAGTATTGCAGGGGGTCTGTGCCTTCGATTCCTTCAGGTAGCCCTATGACGCGAATGTTGCAGCGTCTTGAGCGCCCTTCTAAATCGTCCGCCCGCTCCTCCATGATGGTTAGGCGATGTAGCACCTCCTGGAGAGTCTGCTGGTGTTTATCGAGCGTTGGCTGTATGTCTTCCATCTTCTTCTCTCCGTCCTTTACTCTATCCACCAGCTTCCGATGGGCATCACGGATAAGGCTGATGTCCGTCGCTAGCGTCCCGAGCCGTTCCTCCATGGAGACTCTGGAGTGCTCTATGGCGGCCAGAACCTGGTCCAACTTGACGGAAACCGAGGAGTCAGGCGGCGGCTCCACCGCGCCCACCCATGTCCGGGCTCTGGGCATCTTCTCTGGGGCCGTCTCGGGAACCGCCGTCTGTTGGGTCCCCCGGGGCTTCCCCATGGTTGCGGTCGGGGTACGTCTGCTGGGGGGCACGGGCTCCCTCTCTTCCCGGGGAGGCAGGGGGGTCGTCTCGTCGCCGGTTTCGCTCTCACCAATGATTTGTGTCCCCACCGGGGCTCCTCGTACTCCGCCACCGGCCTCCCCAGCTCTACGTGATCCTCCGCGCCCGTCTGCTGGGGGATGCGGGCCCCCTCTCTTCCCGAGGAGGCAGGGGGGGCGCGTCTCGTCTCCGATCTCGCTCCCACCAATGATTAGTGCCCCCACCAGGGCTCTTCGTACTCCGCCACAGGCCTCCGTAGCTCCACAAGATCCTCTGCTATCCTGCCCCAGTCTGTGCGCTATGAGGAGGCCGCCGTCCGTCGATCCCGGGGACCGTTTTTCAGAGCATGTGGGAGGTGTCGTCTCGTCTCGTGCCTTCTCTCGAAGCGAGCCCCCGCAGGGCACTCCACCGCTCGGTACTCTTCAATAGATCCCCAGGCCACCTCACTGGTAATGTCCGAATTCTGGGTGCCTTCCGGGGGTATGCCGTCCCGCAGGGTGGGGTATCCCGGGTATGATCCGGGAGGAATGGAGGCCGCTCTCCCCCAATACCGGCGTCCCCTGCTCTCAGTTACGGGCTCCAGGCCTCAATGTGGTGATGTCCCGTCGGGCGCCATCTTAGGGTCAGGCGTCCCGATCCTGCCTCCAGACCCACCAGGGCTCCCCCCGCAGCTCCGCACTCACCGCGGATGTCGCAGCCTTTAGGCGCCCCCAGGGAAGGCGTCGTTTCTTGTCCGGTGTGCCTCGTCCTCTCAGCTGCGGGGCCGATTGCTGCGTGGGACGGGCACTGCAGGTGTCATGGCTGCTCTCTCTCTTCGTGTCAGGGCAGGTAAGGGGACGCTCACGTTCACAACCTGTCTCCGGAGCTCCACCATCTATCAGCGGCATGCAGGTACTGGTCTAGGCTCAGTGGGGGTTCACAGGGTAGTTTTGCCGGCTGTACCCGCGGTCCAGTGGTCCTCCGGTCACTCGATCACGGACCTCAGGGTCCGCCCGCCGCCATCTTGCGATCCCAGCTCCCGGTCCGGAGCTGTACTGCGCCGCCACTCCGTTTCTCCCCTTCAGCGTTTCACCTCCGCGGAGCAGCCGATGCCCGGGACCCTCCGACGCCCAGGGGTGCGTTTTCCGGGGGGTGCAACGTCTGGAATCGACCCCTTGTCCGGCCCGATCGTGGAGCCCTAGCTAGATGCAGCCGCCATGGTAGCCGGCTTGGCCACGCCCCCTACATCTGCACCCTTTATGCTGAGACAGTGTAAGATGGCCTTGCGTTTTATTGGAGAGTTTAGTGTCAAGAATGTTACTGGCTGATTTAGGTCAGAAGTAATTTACTAAGAATTATAGGGTCTATGTTTATTTAGTGACTTTACACCCAAGATGGAAAGTGAGCCACTATCCTGTCTCCCTAGAGCAATCACCTGAAATGGCTAAGCATCATTCAGAGGGTTTCCCATCATCTACCTGTTTTTTTTTTAACAGACTCTTCTGGTTTTCAAACAATTCTGATAAGCAATAAATCAAACCAATATAACTGCAACATGTTGTGTTCCAGCAAGATCATAAACCTTTAAACATCTCTCAAGTTTAGGATATAAAATAAGATCACCAACAAGAAAAAAATAGCATCAATGTCACAAAGTGTTTTGGGTCATCGGCCTTATAATCATTGTCCAATGAAACGAGTCCTGTGATGTTTGGTTTTTATTCATTTCAATTGCGACCTTAGCAGTTTGCATTGTAGTTCATGCAGAAATTCAAGTCTGTGGTGATGCTAGGCGATCATCCTGTTGGAATCATTAATGTGGAGTCCAAATCTGCTCCACTGTGATGGGGATTTCTTGACGATTCTTATTCCTCGTCTTTCTCTTGACCTTCTTAGCTTGTCTTTGCCAGGGCGGCCTTGGTTGAATAAGCGTTTTTGCAGTTTTTTCCTGTTCCAGAACTAAGTTCAGGAGTTTAATATGCTTCCTCTCTAGTTGTGGACTGATGCTATATTGCCATGGAATAAGAACTGTAGCCTGAAAAGGAAGCCCCATCTGTAAGGAATTTGATTGGCTCTCAGGTGATCAGTAGGTATTTTGAGTGATCAACATTTCGCCAACATCAAGGCCCAAAAGTCCTGAAACAGGACATCATTGAGCTCTTAACAGTATTGAGTCACGTTTCCGAGCCACTTTCAGAATCTCCTCTTTGGCCTTGAGAAAATGGACATACATCAGGCTATTAAATTCCTAAGTTAGGCTCATGTAGCGAAGCAGCTTATTTCCCACACTGTCCACCCAAATACAATTTTCAGCTATGGTCTTTTGCACATATTTGCATGCACGATAAAGTTGGATTAGTTTCTCTGAAACTATAGTTGTTTTTACATCTAGCTTCGCACAACATCACCACAACACCCTGAACTTCACGTACAAAGTCTCGTTTCACACTACGTACAAATGTCATCACGATCTTCATCCATTTGGCGACAGGCAGTAGCAGCCAGCACAAATCATAAGTGGCGGGGCAGGTGGGGGGTGGAGGAGTGGGAGCAGGGGGTGATGTACAATAAAGAAAAAAGTTTTTAAAAAACTTACCTTCTCGACGCTCTCCCACAGGTCATCTCAGTCTCTCCTCTCTGGGGCCGGAACAGGAAGCAGCCAGTCTCCCTCCCTTAAGCCAATCACAACGTGGAGCAGCACTCAGCCAAGGAATGGGGGCCTGGTATGTTCTCCATGCAGGCTGCATGAACATGTGAAGTGTGCATGACTGTTTTGGACGACCCCATAGGGCCGGCCAAACAGTCATTGCGCACTTGGAGTGGGCAAACCACTCCTCCCCTGCTCCGAGAGCAGAGCAGCCCTGACCGCCCCACAAAGCTGCGCAGCAGGAACAAACACAATGATAATAACCTCGAGTTATCATTGTATTTGTTCTTTCTTTCACTGCTTTACAGCAGTGGGACACCGTTCCTTCGCCTTAGCAGAGGAGCCGCCACTGGCGACAGGGCTATCTATAGATCCACAACACATATGCGTACATCACAAGGCTACTTATATTATAAAAGATAAGCATCTCGATAGATTGGTAGAGGAGGTACTTCCACTGACAAGGAGTCCTTGCATGCTGAGGATTCACCACACGTCGGTCTGACATTTCGTGAGGGATGTCCAGTTTGTGACCAAGATGTGGTCCTTCATTCTATCCCATCAGGTAATGGGGTTGGATTGTCCTTGGGGGGGATTTTTGGCTCAACACCTACACACACTCTAGGTGCACTTAGAGTAGGGTCCGCATAGTAGGAGTACCCTAGATTACGGTCTTGTTTATATGCCGGCATATATACATTGTTTAGCACCATGGTAGAACGCTTTTGGTGCTTGTAATCAAGGATATCTGCTTGTGTCTACTAAGCATTGCAGCACACGTATTTTATGCAAGAACAACGATGGTTCAATAAATATTATTGAAAAAGTCCCAATGTGTATTCTCTGTATATTTTTCTGAGAATAAGTAAGCATGAGTGACTGAGCAAAAGGTTCCGTACTGTTTCCACAATCCCTGAAGGGTCAGGGTTGTCATCTTCAGTGGTTGACAGAAAACCATTCGTTCCCCGGTAGGTTAGGGGGGGGGGGCATACGGTGGCACTGTGAGCTATCTGGTCTATAGGGCAACATATCCTGCGGGGGTGTCTAGAATTAGTTTTTACACTAGGCCCTTAGTTTATGTTGTCCAACCAATTCTTAGGTCCTAAGGATTTGTACGAACTACACAAGGCGTTCGCTTATTCTTACTTTGGTAGGCACTGACCACCATTACTTTTTAGGGAAGTGTGCTGGATCTTTGCTACTTCTGCAATGGCATGGGTTCACCCATTGCTCAACCTACCTCTTGGATTTAGTATCTTTTCAATGGAGGCCTAAGACCCTTCTGCCCTTACACTATGTGTATTCATGACTGCACCGAGCCCCCACAGCACACCCATCCAGCGTACGAGCTTGAAGGAGGCCTACTCTCTGCCTTTCGTGACTACCCAAGCCACAGTGACTGACTGCATCATCATAGAAGCTACCATCCACCAAGCCTTAGCTCTGCCGGACCTGCCAAGGACATGTATGAGGCATGACGACCTCCACCCCCTCACAGGCAACCCAATCTCTTCTCAACTTCTCATAGGAGCTTGTTAAGTAGGCTGGCAGAGTCAGTACACTAGCAACTTCTCTTCTGGCACAGGGTGCTGCGTGACGGTGATGGCTCGTACCGAAGGCAGGGGCCATCTTTTTTATTGCTTCTAGGTGGTGGGGTGCTTGTCATCTCCAGACCAGAATCCTCTTCTTCATTGGATGAAAACCACTGCCTTGAGCGTTCTGCTGCCTCTTCCTGGCAAGGATTTAATCCAATCTGGCATTTGCTTTCGCAAGGCCGGAGGGAAAAAAAGCCTACTGCTAGGAGCTCATAGAAGATACAGTTACATGGGTCCGCGTTGCAACCACAACCCAACAAACGTTCAAAATGTACCTTTTTTTAGCCAATGTTGTATGCACATGAATGTAAACGTTCATACCAAAGTGATTATGACCTGTGTATTGGAGCACAGGTTATGCCTTTATTCTCTCCTAACATTGTGTTGTCTTTATTACAACTGTTCACAAATTCAATAAAACAATGTTTACAGTGATCATTACCTACATGCCATTAGAATTGTAGTGATCATTTATATTTGCCATCTCTTGCCTGTCTAGAGACACTTTATGTGTTGCATGACATATCTGAAAAGAGGCATTTTATAGTTAATCTTTATCATTTAAAGGTTCAGTGAACTGGTTGTGCACTCAGGTGAAATTTATCTATGATTGAGCTGTTCTCAGTGTGGAAGTTTTCCATGTTTTAACTATATATGTGCATTAATATTAGTTGTTTTGCGTTTGAATTCACAAGTGTATTATCATGAGTTATTATAATTGAAAAAATCATTATGCGTTTTTCTGGCTTAAACTAAACTAAGCCTCAGTGCACTGTTTATTTTGAATGACACTGTTCCCAAAGAATTTGCTGAAGGAAACATTTTGCTACTTTCTCAGGCTCTTACTGCCAGCATACTGTATTGTACTCATTCACAATTGTTTTCTGTTCTTTGAGTAACTGGTTTGTTCGGACACCTACGGATGGCATTAGGTCAGAAGGAGCAAATCAATAGTTATGTAGAGGGTTAGTGCTAAGACGACAGGGTTATGAGACGTTTTAAAAAATATGATTTGCCTCAATAAACCTTCAAGGCTTTCTCTAAGTTCCTGACCTCAAACTCCCTTTTTGAGTCAGTACTTTCTTGTTTTTGACTGCATTTTGAAATGCTGTTTGAATCTTCTCTCTGGAGACACAATACCTCATAGACTTTGAGCTTAACAGAGTCCTTGACCTCAACAAATTTGGGCTTACCACTGTTAAGCAGACTCTCTAAGCAATAGCGCGCCAATACCAGTTACTCCCCATTTTGGTGGATGATGGATGTAAAGACATGGAAGGTGATTGTCGCAAGGTCAAAGAAGTTGTTAATGGATGTAAGTCTCCTTGTAAAGCGCCTTGAGACCCTACGGGTATGTAGCGCGCTTTACAAGTGTCACTGATTGATTGATTGATTAAGTCTGAACTAGGTACAAGTCTTCTGGAACTACTGGACCACATCCCCTTCAATTACCTAGTTTTGCTTTTTAGCCCATTTGTTCAATCCCAAGGTCTAATGACCAAATTGCTGACCTTTGAACCTGGTGGGCTATGCTTGAATCCCAGCAAAGTAGAAATGGAAGACATTTCCGTAGAATTTCCTACTTGTAAGTAGAAGGAGCTTTCCAGAGAACTACCGGAAATGAGACACTCTCCTTATGATAAACTCAGAGTTTCAAATGCATCCAATGGCATGGTACTGAAAGCATTCAGTTAATAGGCAACAGTGTTCCACTGCTTGTTCCAAGCCTCAGAACTGCAGATGAAAGTTCTTGCCTTGCTATACTGCACGGATCAATTTGCAACTGAAAAAGGTTATCTCTTCCAGACCTTCTCAAAACATTTGCAGTCAATTTCTACTTTAAAGCCTGATAGATGTTAGCCATTTCGTGGATTTCAACTATTTTCACTGCAAGATGTGACCGGTCTGCCAGCTGAAGAGAGCTCTAAGCGGATGTTGCCTGTTGAAGTCCTTCATGATGGCCACCCCTCCGCACAAGGTGCACTGCCTTTGTTTTATAAACTTTTAAGACGCCCAACTCCAGTATTTCTATCCAAGGCCCTCAGAGAAAGAACGGATGTTCAGTGTAAAAGGCCCACTGCCAATATTAGGTCTTTATTATGGCTGTGGAGGATTTTGATATGGGAATGTATTCATATATGTAAAGGAGGTTTGTGTGCACACTCCCTGCACAATAGTCTCTTAGTCAAGTACATTTAAAAAAATGTGGTTTGAAAGGGAGTCTCATACAAACCAGAGAGAACAAAACTATTAAAGGAGTAAAACTAAATTATTCACAACAGTGTTGATTAAAAAAAAAAACTTGAATATAAACACAATATTTGTTACTTTAAAATTAACTTCCCTAGAGTAAGCCCAAAGTAATCAATGGTTCCAAAATAACCACAGAAGTGTCCTAGCATGCTTAACGTTGTTGGCTGAAAAACCAGTACTGCATGAAAGCTAATCTAATAAGGTATCAGCTGTTTGAGAGGGCCTCAATATTACTAGTTTATCTTGAATCCTTTGCAATTCACTGAAGTATATTATCCCAGAGGATAACAGTAGAAATCCGTCCTTTTTAGGTCGAGCCTAGTGCAGCGCACGTGTTGCTCTAGGAAACTGACCTCTTGGAATCACTCTGGACTTTTCACACGCTTGTGCGGGTTTTCTTTTAAAGCATTTTTTCTATTGGACTTTGCGTGAGTCTTTCTAAATAGACAGAACGCAATTGGGCAAGTCGGGTGCATGTCCCACCTTTCTCAGGAAATGTATCCGCCCACGGCCTACGGTTACAAGCAGGGGCGCCATCTGTTCAGGGTCATGTCACCATCTGTTTTTAATTAGCGCGTTCGTGTTCGCCAGGCTGCCATGCTCACTCACCCCCGCTTCTCTCTCGCTCCATTCTTTTTAACCAACCCTCCAGTCACATGCCACATGCACAGCCCAAGTTCTGCAGGAGTCCAGGGTCAGAAGAGCACAGTTATTCATGGATAAATGTGCGCTTTGGCACAAGTTTAGTTGATCTTGATCTTCGCCTTTAACTTTCATAGAACTCCTGTTTGTGGTCATTGCCACCTACAAATCAAAAAATGTACATTGTGATTCTGAAAATGAGACGACTGAGGTTTGTATCCTTAAATTTAATATATACTTGAAAACTTCTATAGTTCGCATAAGCAATAATGAGGCGTTAGCAGTTATTTTGTTGAGCAAGGCTATTTCAATACGGGTTTGGCAGTTGTCTGAAAGCTTGAGTGAACGGTAGTTGACGCAGAGATGTTGTATTTACTCATTTATTTAATTTAGCTGGCCGATGTACTGAACCGTGAGTGCAAGCATTATTCATGAGTTGTCACGTCAGAGTAACGTCCGAAACAATCAGGTGGAATTAATGCGTTAATTGGATTAATGATGTTGGGATTTGAAGTCACCCATGCTCTCAGCCTGCTTGAGTAAAACTTGCGGGATTTTTTACGCAGTCAACGTAGCTTGCGCTATTCCAGTGGCGTATGAAGCACTTATGCTGTAAATTAAGACAATGTAATTGCAACAATATCTCAGCAGGAATTATTGAATTATTTGCAATCGTATGTACGAGACATTACAAACACACAGAGAGAAAAAGAGGCTGCAAATACTTTGATTAATGCGCCCATAGGCGTCATATATTTAGAGAAGATTAACGAAAGAGTCAACAAATTATAACAGCACTGTTTGGTCTAAATACCAAAACAACCCTAAGAAAAAAAGTGTACAATGTGCTCGTGACATAAGTGTGACGGCGCAAGTGACAACGTGAAGAAAACCATAGCAAGGGGCGCAATACGGTATATACAGAGTATGTACAAATTAAAGGTTCCAAGCAACGATTTCAATTGTTCATCTGAAAGTTTTCAAAGAGTTTTTTTCTGAGGGAACCAAAAGATCAAAAGAGCGCCAAAAGGATTTGGAGCTGATGGGCACAGGTCGACGACGTTTCGATCCTTAATTATTTAGGATCATCCTCAGGACCAGGGTCGCAATTTTCAGGGAGTGCTGTATAAAATAAAGGTCAATATCAGAGCGGAGGTCAACAGGACATGAGAAGGTAAAGGAAACAGGGGAATCTCGACTCGCGCCTACCTGTGGCCCGGGGGAAGGGGACTCTGTCAAGGAGGGTTCCGGGTAGATAGACGAGAAAGTCACGATGTGTCCAGGTGAGACATCAGGATGGGACTCAAGTGAATTAAGAGTCTCTGGGGAACAAGAGGGTAAATTAAGCGGGGGAGGTGGGAAGAAGGGTAAAGGAGCAGGGGAAGAGGAGCAATGGTAACGCATTGTCAACTTACCGCTGGCAGGAGCGGAGCTGCGGAACCGGAGGGGGAGTGCACAAGGGCGCTTCAGTGTATTCTGTGAATGTGAATAGAGAAATCAAGGAATAAGGATCTAATCGAGTACCGAATGATCAGCAGGATACGGAAAAGGGAGTCGGGGGAGGGAGGGGGTGTGTGGACTTACAGGTTAGCAGGTCAGGGGAGTCGTGGTCCAAATTTCCGAAGGTACATCAAGCCGCCACGGACGTGTGCGGAGCTCAACCGAAGCCTGTGAAGAGAAGCCGAGATCCCTTCTACATAAGGGAAATATCAGCGTCATGGTAACGGGCACAGATTGGACAGTGAAGAAGAGGGTGGGACGGTAACTACGGACGCGGGGATTGCAGCCAATGCGGGAGCAAAGGGGAGTAGCAGGAGAAGGTGATGGGGTCCTGAGCTGGTGACCCGGGCTGGTAACCAAGGACGCCTGGGGATCGTGAAGAACAAGAAGACTACTATCCTTCCCTGTTTTCCTTTCCCCTGATTCCATGTGAAGCACGTCCCCTTTGAAATGTATGTATCACTCCTTAAATTCAGTTTCGTACCTACATTGTGTACAATGACCATGACTATTACAACGATCGATGCACTATAATTGATTGTGCCTCCAAACCCCCCATAGACACAATCTCTCACTGTCTCTACTTGACCAGTCCTCGCTCGTCAGCTTAATACAATTCACACTCTGACCGATTCCCTCGACAGCCACGGAACTCTTCTCTTTCCCTTGAATACACGATCCCCAGGCGTCCTTGGTTACCAGCCCGGGTCACCAGCTCAGGACCCTATCACCTTCTCCTGCTACTCCCCTTTGCTCCCGCATTGGCTGCAATCCCCGCGTCCGTAGTTACCGTCCCACCCTCTTCTTCACTGTCCAATCTGTGCCCGTTACCATGACGCTGATATTTCCCTTATGTAGAAGGGATCTCGGCTTCTCTTCACAGGCTTCGGTTGTGCTCCGCACACGTCCGTGGCGGCTTGATGTACCTTCGGAAATTTGGACCACGACTCCCCTGACCTGCTAACCTGTAAGTCCACACACCCCCCTCCCTCCCCCGACTCCCTTTTCCGTATCCCGCTGATCATTCGGTACTCGATTAGATCCTTATTCCTTGATTTCTCTATTCACATTCACAGAATACACTGAAGCGCCCTTGTGCGCTCCCCCTCCGGTTCCGCAGCTCCGCTCCTGCCAGCGGTAAGTTGACAATGCGTTACCATTGCTCCTCTTCCCCTGCTCCTTTACCCTTCTTCCCACCTCCCCCGCTTAATTTACCCTCTTGTTCCCCAGAGACTCTTAATTCACTTGAGTCCCATCCTGATGTCTCACCTGGACACATCGTGACTTTCTCGTCTATCTACCCGGAACCCTCCTTGACAGAGTCCCCTTCCCCCGGGCCACAGGTAGGCGCGAGTCGAGATTCCCCTGTTTCCTTTACCTTCTCATGTCCTGTTGACCTCCGCTCTGATATTGACCTTTATTTTATACAGCACTCCCTGAAAATTGCGACCCTGGTCCTGAGGATGATCCTAAATAATTAAGGATCGAAACGTCGTCGACCTGTGCCCATCAGCTCCAAATCCTTTTGGCGCTCTTTTGATCTTTTGGTTCCCTCAGAAAAAAACTCTTTGAAAACTTTCAGATGAACAATTGAAATCGTTGCTTGGAACCTTTAATTTGTACATACTCTGTATATACCGTATTGCGCCCCTTGCTATGGTTTTCTTCACGTTGTCACTTGCGCCGTCACACTTATGTCACGAGCACATTATACACTTTTTTTCTTAGGGTTGTTTTGGTATTTAGACCAAACAGTGCTGTTATAATTTGTTGACTCTTCGTTAATCTTCTCTAAATATATGACGCCTATGGGCGCATTAATCAAAGTATTTGCAGCCTCTTTTTCTCTCTGTGTGTTTGTAATGTCTTGTACATACGATTGCAAATAATTCAATAATTCCTGCTGAGATATTGTTGCAATTACATTGTTATTACCCTGATCTCAGTTTGGTCTACGGGTTACACTCCTGTGGTTTTTTTTCTGTAAATTAAGACAGGCAGAAGGGAGTTGTAGTTGTGACGTACCTGCCTCACTGCGGAGCTCTGGAACAGCAGCCTGCAATTTGATCGTGCGCGTAAGCTGCCGGGTGGGGTGGAAAGGTCAATTGATTAACTAATAGTAGGCAAGGGGAAAGCTTCCAGAGTGCGAGCTAGGCAGCCATGTTGGACATCATTGTGTAGAGTTTCCAACTGTTGTGCACGTGTACACCATGGTTAGAATTATTTTTCTAAATATTTGAATAGAAGCCTGATCACATTTTGCGATGACATGTTTTTAAATATTCGCTAGACTTAACGGGTGCCTTAATACAGTGCGTTTCTATAGATATTGTGACAAGTCATTTTGCGAAGAACCTAATGAAATCTGAAATTAGAAAAATATATGTTTAAATTGCCTGGTGGATGCTTCTTGTGGATGATTTCCATTCAAAGATGGCTGCATGCTTGGCTGGAGCTGCTGATAGACTTGCTGGTTCACACCTTATTCCACTCTCTCAGCCTACCAGTGAAATGGGCCTCCCCTGATCCGCCGGCAAGGGGCGTGTTTAAGAAAATACGCTGCAGTTGCCCGGCTCACAAGGCACATACAATAAGATAAAACATAACTAAAAACTTATAACATCCCAAAGGCGAGACCTATTGGCTATGCCAATGCTTGTTTTGGTTTGAAATGGGATACGGTAGGCCAGGTAATGTAAACTTCAGGTCCATTCCTTACATGGTGCTTGTTTGGTGGGAACATTGCAATTTAGTGAGTGATTTCCATTTATCTGGTGACTGGGTAGCAGCACCATTGCAAAGTCGAAGTTGAGGCCTACATATGCAAGGACTTGTAGTTTTAACTTTCTTCGTATAAGTTTACGAACACGTTCCAGCAGGGTTAGAACTGCTTCATGAACAAGCCAGGACAGGCTTAAAGTTAACTTAGGCACAGGACAGGTGAACAGCTTTGTGCAACTTGTATGAGCGTGTGTGGTATTTCTATAGGGTGAACCTAGCCAAAAGGCAGTGAAGGCAGTGCATGTTCAAAGACAATTATAATATCAGTTGGTGATACGGGAAGTAACTGGATGTGTCCTCAACTCTTTCCCCAAATTAGATGCAGCACAGGGGTGGTGTCGAACAAAACCAAAGAGGATCAACAAATCAAGCGTTGACATGTCACTCAGCATTTCATTCTATTGGTGTCGATAAACTCATTGCTATTTAATGCAGATTGGCGACTGGTAACACCGATTATTTACCGTGGTAAAAAAAACATATAAAAATATCTCTTTACAGAAAGATAACTATTACTGGTAGAAAGAACAGTGATGGGCTGCGGCTTTAAAAGATGGTTTGTTTATTACAAATTGGCAGCCCTGTATTTTTAGCTAACGATACTGAATACATACATGCCAACCGACCCGATTCAAGCGGGAGACTCCCTCTATTTGAAGGGATCAATGTCTTTATTATGGCTGTCTTCCGCCTGAATTACCTTGGCTTCAATAGATATTAATAGGGTGAAATACATTCACCAGATATGTTTCTTAAATTCTCCCACTTGACTCTTATGAAATGTTGTCATACATGTATAACATGCAAGGACCTGTAGTTCCAGAATACGGGTACGGACCTACAATTGCCATTAGTACTTAGAACTGTTAGTTAAATAACTAGGACTGGTTAAATTCGGCATTGCGACATAAGCCGACTACTTGACAGCTATGCACCTACTCATAAAGTGGCCGAAAGGTGACCGCTGAGAATGTATCTTCTTACACACACTTCCATGAGACCCTACCATGCCCTGTTCGACTGCCAGTTGGTGGCGGTTGAGAGCGTCGACGGTGGCCCAACCAGCGCGCGCGCTGCCTTTGCATAAGAAACGAATTATCCTCACCAGTAGAAAGTCTCCCTGCACCGGACACAGCGCTTCATCACCGGCAGGCGCTGCATGCAAACAGCGCAGCCCAGCTCCAGCGACGCCATCTCCGGTCCCGCCCACAGCGTGCGACCAGACGAAGCTCAGAGAATCCCCGCTGTTCGCAGGCGCTCAAATTAATTGAAAATAGCTTGTGTCTAAATAAAATTCATGCGTTGGTACAGCTGCCGTCACGAGAACGAGGCGATTCTACCAACGGTTACTATAGCTTCGCTCCGAACAGTCTCTGGCTTCTTGTTGTCTTTTCTGTATCTTCAGTTGATTATGTCCAACACTGCCACCTACGGGTGGAAACATTAGCTGCTACAGTTCAGAGGCTTATTGCTGCTAAGTACGTGTAGTTATTTATCTATTTTGTTTCAAAGTTGCTACAGAGGTTTTTTTTTAATATATATTTGGATGTATATATTTAAACCCGTCTAGAACGATGCAGCCCTGTAGTGGCAGAGTGAGGGAGGCGAGACGTAGTGGTGATAGAACAACACTTTATTATATATATATAAGTATGCTGGTAACAACGGCCCACGGGGAGCGAGCGGGAAGACAACCGCTCGTAATGAATTCGCGCTCCCGTCTGCCGATCCGCCGCGCCCCGCTGACGTCACGGCCGACCTCGAAATGCGATTGGCCATGACGTCAGGAGGACAGGCAAACAGCGAGGAAAGACTGCGTCAGGCGCCGCGGAGCTAGTCCGCTAACTCAATGTACGACATCTCCCTTATCAACAAAAAACATGTGAAACACATTATCATCTCATAACAAAGTCCTCAAATCTCTTAGGTGCCCTAACATGCCGTGCCGGCCTGCTAGGAGTAACATACGGGTTTTGTGCCACCCCACCAACACTTGTGCCGCTTTGGCCCGGGCTCCCCGTGCTGTGACTGCCATACCTCCCTGGTCTGGAGGCTGGGCCCATCTGCCTCTCAGCACCTCCCGTACCATGCTCTGTGCTCCCACTCGTAAGTGCGCTTCTGCCTCCGGCCCAGCCTTGTGCAGGGGATTTGCCCCCAACCTCATCATCGCACATACTTTCCCCGGTGATCTCACTGTCTTGCCACTCAAGCACACTATCATCGCTCTCGGATTCATGCATGCGACCACTCCTCCTGATGATTTCCTCTTGTCCAGCTTTGAGCTTGACTATGTCATCCTTGCTACGCCATCCCCCACCTTCCAGACACACTGCCCCTCTGGTTGCATCGTGTACTCGCAATGGGGTTTGGAATACGGATTCCCCTTTCAGTACTTTGTAGGGCTTCTTCACCAGTACCCAATCTCCCTGCGCAATGTCCTTTGGTTTGGCTCTGTTGACCACGTCAGCATACAGTTTGTTGCTCTCCTGCTTGGCCACTATGCGTTCCTTGACTCTCAACCCCTCTTCCGGTACATCCTCCGTTCCATCCCTCATGTCATACCACTTATTGAATTTGGGGGTAAGCTCGCTCATGCACCGTCTCCCTCTCATTAAATAGAACGGCGTATGTCCTGTGACTTCATTAGGCGTGTTATGGAAAGTGTGCACCTTCTCAGCCAAAAACGCCTTCACGTTCATTTGAGACGCAACAGCCTGTTGGATACCTTCTTTGAGGAACCTGTTCATCCGCTCGACCTGCCCATTGCTCTTTGGGCTGTATAGTGGGGTCTTCTCCTGCTTGATTCCCAGCCTGGCCAGGAAATCCGTCATCTGCCGGGACACCAACTGGGTACCGTTGTCGGAAACCATGATCTTCGGCTGCCCCTCCATCGCGAAGATTTTCTTCAGTACCGAGATCACCCGGTCCGTAGTGACCTCCCTAACGAACTTGTAGTGGATCCATTTGGAGAAGTAGTCCGTGAGGACGATGAGATACCTGCAGTCATCCGGCAGTATGGTAAACGGGCCTGCGAAATCTATGGCAATCTTGCACCATGGGCCGACAGGAATGTCCACCATCTGCAGTTCCCCTTTTGACGTCTTCCAATGTTTGTCGGCTCTCAAACACGGCCCGCATCTATCAATGAAACCGCAGACATCGCTGCACATCCCCGGCCACCAGTAGTACTGTTTGAGGAGATTTTTTGTGGCTGTGCTCCCCGGGTGACCCCTGTGGGCAATCCTGATCAGCTTGTCCCTCAGACCTTCCGGGGGCACAAACAACTCATGTCTTTTCAGGAAGCCGTCTTCGATCGTAAGCTCCGCACTAATCTGCTGGAAACATCTGAGTGCCCCGTGCAAGTTCCTGACCGGAGGCCAACGAGTCGTCATGTGGTCCACTACCCTTCGGAGGGTCACGTCCTTTTCCTGGGCAGCCAGCCATTCTGCCTCAGAGATAGACCCCTCACAAATCACCGTTGCGTCTACCAACGCCACCACACACTCCGTGTCGTCCAGGGAACCTTCTTCCTCACCGGTGATGGGCAGGCGCGATAGGCAGTCCGCCCTGCTGTTGAGGCCACCCTTGATGTGTCTGATAGTGAAGTGGTATTCCTGCAATTTGGACAGCAACCGCAGGAGTCTCGAGCTGGCTTTCCCATTACCGCGGCCTTCGCCGTCCATCATATAAATCAATGGTTTGTGGTCCGTGACTAGCTCGAATTCTTTGCCCCACAAATAATTCTTTAGTTTCTCCACTGCCCAGACGCAGGCGAGCGTCTCCCGCTCGATGGTGCTATAGTGTTTCTCCGCGTCGCTCAACGAACGGGATATGAACGCGATAGTGCTCTCCTTCTTCCCTTGGAATTGGCAGAACACTGCGCCGATCCCTTTGGCGCTGGCATCGACGGTGATGACATTCCGGTGATCCTTGTTGTAGGGCTGTAACACTGGAGCCGCGACAATGGCCATCTTAACAGCTTCGAACGCAGCTTGTTGTTCCTGTGCCCATACGTACTTTTCGTTCTTCCGCAGCAGTTTCCTAAGAGGCTCCACTGTGAGTGCGTACCCCTGCATGAACTTTGCGTAGTACTCGCTGAGCCCCAGGAACGACCGCAAGGCATCCTTATCTCCAGGGCATGGGGCATCTCGAATGGCCTTCACCAGTTCCTCCTTGGGCGCAATACCATCCGGAGTCAAAACGTGCCCCAGGTAGTCTATCCCGCCCTCCATGAACTTGCATTTGTCTTTGGAGACCGTCATCCCTTTCTCTCGCAGGATCCCTAGCACCGTGCCCAGCAGCTCCAGGTGTCCTTCCTCGTCCTTCGTGTGGATCAGGATGTCATCCTGGAAAGCTTCGACGCCCTTCATGTCGCAGAAAAGCAAGTCCATCAACTTCTGGAAGACACCTGACGCCGATGCAAGGCCGAAAGGGAGACGGACGTACCTGTACGCTCCGAACGGGGTAATGAAGGTGGTCAGTTTTTTGGACTCCTCCGTGAGACACACTTGGTGGTACGCTGACTTCAGGTCTATCAGGGTGAAGAACTTGGACCCTGACGTGGACGATAGGATTTCTTGGATGTTGGGCAGCGGATGGCAGTTCACTAAGATATTTTTGTTCAAGGACCGCAGGTCCACACATAGACGAATGTCCCCTGTCCTCTTCTTCTTGGACACCACTATCGCGGACACCCATTCTGATGCGCCTGCCTCCTCTATCACGCCATCCTGCTTCAGTTTATCAAGAACCTTCTTCAGTTCCCCTCTGACAGAGAGAGGGACAGTTCTGACCTTATGCTTTATCGGAATTGCCCCTTCTTTCAGCTGTATGGCGTGTACAAACCCTCTCACACGCCCCACCTCATTCTTGAAAACGGACTCAAATTCACCAATGACCTCAGCCAATCCCCCATGCACAGCGCTTGGTTGTATATAGCCGACCCAGTCATCACGCAGAACTATGGGATCGTCGGCCCCCGGGACTAGCATCACACCCAGCTTCGCCAGGTCCTTCCACCCCACAAGGCTTCTCCCTTTCTCAGCCACATAGACCTTTGTCATCACAGTGCGCCCTCGAAAGGTGAGTGCATCGCAGAAAAACCCCTTCATCACTATATCCTGTTCCCCAAAGGCCTTGGGATTCACATCAGTCTCACGCAACCGCACACCCTGCCATTTCGCATCAAACGTGGTGTCGGATATCAGGGTTATCGGGGAACCAGAATCAGCCGTAAACTGCAGCTCTACAGAACCAATCATAACTGAGCCAATAGGCCCTTTCACCCTGCCGTCCTCGGCATCGATGGACAACACTATGTCCGCACTCGCCTCCGCATCACTATCACTCACCGAGCTCACTTTCACACTCCCTCCCGGTTTCCTTGTCTTGCAAACGGCTGCAAAGTGGCCCACCTTCCTACATTTCGTGCAGCTCTTGGTCAGAGCCGGGCAAGACTTACTATCAGCCAAATGGTCCCGCGCCCCACACCTAAAGCAGGCGAACGGCCTCCTGCCACCCCCTCTATCACTTGCTGCTTTGTCGGGAGTCCGTGACACACTTTTGCTCTTGTCCTGCACGTAGCACACCGTCGAACTCTGACTCGTGCATGCAAGCTCCCTGGTCGATACCATGGAGCGCTCAACAGCCTTCGCAATGGCCACCACATCCTTCAGGGGAGGGTTCCTACAGGAAAGCAATCTCTCCTGCACCTTCTTAGAGTGGCAATAGAACACCACCTGATCTCTGATGTAAGTGTCAGTCATCTCCGCAAATTCACAGTCTTGCGCCAAAACGCGTAAGCAGGCAATGTACTCCTCAATAGTCTCTCCCTCCTCCTGTCGCCGCAGAGCAAACTTATGGCGCCCCACCATGATGTTACCTTCCTCGGAATACTGCAGTTCGAGCCGCTTGACCGCCTCTTGATATACATTCAGAGGGGCGGAAGCCCCAGGAGGGTCCACGAACACCGGCAGACTGTCAAAAACTTCCTGGCCGGCCTTCCCCAGCAGTCCGAACAATAGCGCCTTCTTGCGCTCGGGGCTATATCCCACGCCGTCTATGGAAACGATATAGTTCTCAAACGCACGTAGCCATCCCTTCCATTTCATGGACGGCTTACCAGGAGAATCAAGGAACAGGGGAGGCACGCAGATGTTGACCGGCTGGGCCATCGCTGGAGGACAGGGAACTCAGCAGGAGGACGACGACCACGAGGACAGCCACCGGACAGGCACAGCAGGCAGCACGACCTGGATCCTCAGCACACAGACCTGGACCACGCCAGCAGAAGCACCTGCACGTGGGGCCCCACACCCACCGGAGAACACTGGGTGGGACAGGGAAGGATGATGCTCACGGCACACCACCTGACCAGAGGAGACAGCAAGATCCAGCACTCCAGCCAGCACCAGGACGGAGCGAGCATCGCAAGACTTCCCACGTGGCTGCAAGAGGACCAGCAGGGGGCAGCACCACAGCAATGGAGGAGCACGAGGGGCTCAAGGCACCGGATTACCCACGTGGGCCAGCACAGCAGCATCAATTAACCCTCGTCGCCATTTGTAGTGGCAGAGTGAGGGAGGCGAGACGTAGTGGTGATAGAACAACACTTTATTATATATATATAAGTATGCTGGTAACAACGGCCCACGGGGAGCGAGCGGGAAGACAACCGCTCGTAATGAATTCGCGCTCCCGTCTGCCGATCCGCCGCGCCCCGCTGACGTCACGGCCGACCTCGAAATGCGATTGGCCATGACGTCAGGAGGGCAGGCAAACAGCGAGGAAAGACTGCGTCAGGCGCCGCGGAGCTAGTCCGCTAACTCAATGTACGACAAGCCCGTTCCGCCAGAAACATCAGTACCTCATAAATGTAAGGAGACTGTACATGCTGGCAGACATCTTAAAGTTACACCCACATCAAAGAAATCCGTTCTCCTCCCATGCTGCCCAATATAAAGGCATTACAATTGTATGTCCTGTTTTAGTTTGATCTACTCAGTTCAATTTAGTCCTAAAAAACCCAGGAGTCACCCAATTGGACATACCCCAAAACTTGGTAGTTCAAATTACAAAAGCTACCAAACACAAGGCCATACATGCCAGCGTTTTGAAAGAGGGAGATTAAATAAATAATTGCGAGAATGTATTCCCTCATTGACTTCTATTGAAGAAGAGGTAATTTCAGGCGGGACACAGCCAGAATAAGGCAATTTTTTGCTTAAAAAATCGGGTCTATTGACATGTATGCAAGCTGAGTGTGGTAATGAAGTTCAGGTAGCCAAAGTGTAGTTAAAAATTTAATTAGTCTTAGTTGCAGGTTGGTAAATCCATGTACAGTAGCTCCACCTGGAGCAGCCGGCCTGCTGCTCAGCCCATACTCCAAATTTCACACCTCACGACACAGGCATCCAAACATTTAATTTATCATTACCACTCCAACATTCCACTCAGCACCTTCACACTGGCTGAGCAGCTGAGGCCAAAGCAACAGGGGAGATGCATAAATACAAGATACTACATATCCTCCCCCTTTATATAACACAAAAAAATGCAAAATGGGATAAAGTATTGACAAGCAAAAACATGAAAAGAGAAATTGCATCAAAATCCACCAATTGCAAGAGGAATCAAGCATTAATATGAAGAAGCATATTAAAGCATTGAGAGCAAAAACAAATATAGAATATGCATAGATAAATATACATTGAAGAACCCCAATAAAGCTTTGAGAACATAAGATTTGAGAAAGTAAAAGATGCATAGATAAATATACAAGATATCACACATCCTCCCCCTTTATAAAATTCCTAAATTATAACAGAAGAAACAATATTTTCTTTAACAACATACATTGCTAAACAGCAGACAGAGAAAGAACCTCCTCAGCCCCACATCAGCATACAAGATATCAACAATATCGCACCTACAACAACCACCACCACACCAATTGCCCAGACAAGCATGACTGGTTGCACAACACAGCACAAAAAACACTGTGTCAAACACCTCACACACATAAACAAAACTGGAAGTGACACTACATCCACGACAACACATCATCACACAGAAGTAATATGTGAAATATACAAGATCAAATGCTCCCAAACAAGGCCCCAAAAAAATTGTAATAATTAGCAACAGGTGACATAACCATGTAGAAAATGGCCGGCTCCCACCCATACATTAAATCCACATGTAAAGACAGCAAACGAACACGTGGAAATTGGTGGCTTACACCCTGTACGGTCATCCCTCATGTAAGGGTATGAAACGTAAAGTGTTGTGATAGGTGACTAGCAACCCATAGAGACATCCCTCAGAAAGACCATGTAACAAACTATGTAGATATGGGTGACTAGCCCCCTTATACATCCCTCATGTATGGGCCTGTAACGTAACTGTGGAAATTGGATTTCCATCCCTCATGTAAGGGTCTGTAACATAGGCTGTAGAAATGGTGCTAGCACCCATTTAGACATCCCTCATGTAAGGGCATGCAACAAAAGATATGAAAACGTAGTAATCATACATGGCAATTGACACAGAAAGAGCATTTGCACACCAGAAATCTATTTCCACAACAGAGATAAATATGTCACCACAGAAGCGACACTACCTCAACGGAACGGGCACAGTAGGGAAAGACATGCAAACATACATAGGAACATAGTAGTCATGCAAATGAAAACTGAGCGGAAACAAATTGGCATTACAAAGAAGATCATTAGGCAATCAATGAAACATGATTCCAAAATTATCACTAAATAGGCAAACTCTATTTCTTTGGTTTCTCTTGTTAAAGGTGGACTGTACCCGATTATGACCCAGCAAGACCTCCTGTGAGTGATATCTCACTTGATTTGGCAACCACCTCACTAGTCCCTGAGCACAAAAACTTCTGAACTCAACCAGGTGGAGTCCAGTTAACTTTGTAATGAGGAAGAACAACCTCATGGCTGGAAACTGAGGATATCGTCAATGGTGAGCAAAATTTCACCCCACGCTACAAGTAGCGTTACGCCACTATCGGTCTACATCACGCTGCACCAACCATCAAAATATGACATTGTCGGGGACCCAAACAACCATTTGGTGTGAGGTTGGCACTACTCTACGAGAGCACCTGACGAAAAAATATATCGATACACGGTCGAAACACTGAACAAACCCGGCACAACGTGAGCCATTCTTCGCCTTAGAAACATTCACTGTCTTTGTTATGATGCCCACACCTTCAAGAGGGTGTGCGCATCACTGTGCGTGGTCCGATGAAAATAGAACAGAAGAAACTCGTGCCTGCTCCTCGAGCTTCCCCAGTGTACCGCCGGCGCAAAGTAAAGATGGCGGCACGTAAATAAGCCCAGCTTCGGCTAGCTCCAGGCATGTGTGTGCACCAAACTTTGCACATAGCACGTGTTCCTGAGTAGAAGCATCACACACTGGACTTTCACACACTGGACTTTAATGCAAGTATTTTGAATGAGGTAAGCCTCGCGCTGAAATAATGCACCATTTTAGATGGCCCTTTCAGGCCGCCGGCCATGGCCAATCTTCTTGCTCATGTAACGTAGACCGCACTTCCCAGGAAATGTTGGGATGTTAACCCAGCTCACCAGCTGCCGCTTAATTTGTACCAAACGCTGACTGTATCATTAAAGTCACCGTAGCATAAATTAAGCACGCCCTGATTGGGACCGCCCAATCTGAAGGACACTGGTGGGGATTCCAGGCGAAGTTCTTCAGTTTCAGAGCGTGTTTCTTGACCTTTTCAGTTTTAATTAGGTTTGTCAGACTTTAAATATTCTTGTAATTGTCATCTTCTGTAGTACCAGTAATAACACAGATCGTCGCCCAAATGTGGTAAGGAAGTTCAGGTAGCCAAAGTTTAGTTTATGATGATTTATTTAGTCTTAGTTGCAGATTGGTAAATCCATGTACATTAGCCCCACCAGGAGCAACCTGCCTGCTGCTCAGCCCATATTCCAACTGTCACACCTCAAGACACAGGCATCCAAACATTCTATTCATCATCACCACTCCAACATTCCACGGAGTACCTTCCTAGTGGCTGAGTAGCTGAGGCCAAAGCAACAGGGGAGATGCATAAATACAAATAGAAGATACTACCCTGAGACAGTGGCGGCTGGTGACATTTTAAAGTCGTGGGGCGTAAACGTTTGTGATGAATGGCAAGTGGTGAGTGAGCACTGTGAGCCCGACCGTCATAAGGGAGGTCCCCCCCCCCTCCGAGAAAAAATTGAAAAAATAGTGTGCAAATGGTGCATTTTCAAGCATCTTTGAGAAAGCAGGAAGGTTAATAAAGCAATTGCGAAAGTGCAGTTACAGAATCAATAAAGAGATTACATGTGCTAATGATGTCGGCAGCTGCTTATTCATTATAACCACTGAACTTCCGAACTGACTTTGAGATAACAATGATGAGTACCTTGCATATTTCTTTATTTGTTGATATACCTTTAAAAATGAAATCTACTGATGCTTGGTGCTCGCTTGGAATAAAATTGAGTGCAAAGTGGCCAGAATAATGCTAAGTAATTAGAAGTGAAACAATTGGGTTGCAAATTTTTACACCAGCTCACAAAACCCGTTTTGATGTCAGATAGGTGAAGCCTGCTAACTATCTTCCGAAGATAACGTACAGTGTACTAATAGCCACGTTTTAATGTTTGGTATTGCAGTTTGTTTTCCTCTTCATCATCAATCGATTCCTTAAGCAAAAGCATCACATGTGCAATCTAATTAGTCAACAAGTAACCTGCTCCATTCTGAAAAGATATTATCGATTTTTTTAAAGTGCCATGTTTATACATAAAATACAATCAAAACTTTGAATAATCGTAGCTATATTAATAAAATGGGTCACCCTGCATTCCCTCTGCCAAGAGTAAAAGTATGAGGTAAACTGAACTGCATGGAAACTTGAAACATTATACTTGAATGTTCCGGAAATAGTTCCTCTCTGAGCGACCACTTGGGTTTGATTTAAATCCAGGTGCCAACAGCTTTGTGCAGCAGGTACGGAGCCCATTTCGGCTGAATGTGCTCCGCTGCAGTAATCTGTTCACAATCAGATTCAAATAAAAGCAAATTGGTCCCACGGAAAGAACCTATTTCCGTAACAATTAAGTATATTGATCAGAATGACATTCTTGGGGGTGACGAGAGCACGGGTTCTGAAGACCCACTCACGAAGATCAGTATTTTAATTTTAAAATGCCACCACAGGTCGGAGATAAATTCTAGTAGTCAAGCAAGCAGCAAGATGGGGAATTCGAACTCCAGCTTGTGACGTATATACTATATTCCTGCAGCGGCGGCCGGCATGCTCGAGGGGGGGGGGGGATCGCAGCCCGCGGGTGGGGAACGATTAACGAATAAAACTAAATTAATTAAACTCAGTGAAGATAGTTGTCGTTTTATTGGCATTACTTAATCAGCTTCCATTTCAATACACTGAGCATGCAGTTCAAAAGATCTCTTCAATTTCAAAGCAGCCTCTGTCTGACAAATTAAGTTCTGGTACCTGTGGGAACAGAAACGCAAGTCATAGGTACCTGCTCTGCCTATGGCGGAGCTTAAAAGTTAGTGTTGTGTAATAAACGCATCAATGGCGGCCGGCATGCTCGAGGGGAGGCTCGCGGCCCGTGGGTGGGGAACGAATAAAACCAGTTGCGGCTCGCGAGGGGAGAAGAGGGGATGTCGTGTCGCGCGGGGGAGGGAGTTTTAAAATAATTAAAACCGTGTCGCGCGGGGGAGGGAGTTTTATTAAAATAATAAAAATCAATCCTACCTGACCAGGTCTGCGCCGCCGGCCTCGGGTCCGTTCTGGCGCCAACAGTCAGTGGAACAGCCGCATCACTGCTGGGAAGTTGGAACTAAGTAGCAAACCCTTCTAAGCCAATCAGAGCAGGCGTAGGGCAATGTTACGCTTTGCCCGCCTGCCCATTAGGAGACCGAGGTTCGCTCTCCTAATGGGCATGCGCCAGCCTGAGCAGGCACCAGTGCGCATGACCGGGCACGATGCAAAAATTCGCCACCATCCCCACTCATGCGCACTTGTGCTTGTGCTTGCCTGCTGCCTGCCCCAGACAATCATGACTGTCAGTCAACATGACGCCAGACCGGAGACCGCCCACCCCCTTCACTGAAGGGGGTGGGCGGTCTCCGGTCTGGCGTCATGTTGACTGACAGTCATGATTGTCAATGTCAGTTCTAACTTCTCCCTCGGAGCCGCTGCGGGCTGCGGCTGAACTTCAATAAATCAGTTAAAACTAAGAGTTACGGTGCGGGCGCGGGCGGGGGGGCAACGCCCCAACGCCCACAATGGACGCACCGCCACTGCCCTGAGACGTTAATGGACGATGGGCCAGATTTACTAAGGCAGTTTGTGTTTGCCAAGAGTCCAATTTGCAAAAACTGTTCATCTGAGACTGCAATACCACCTTTTGGTATAATGTACCAAACCCAAATTGCAATTTGGTAACATATTACTGAATCACAATTTGGTTATGCACCAACATACAGAATTGCTATTTGGAAGAGGCATGTTTAGGGCGTCACTTCCAAATAGCAATGTGTTGTATTAATGTTTTGTTACTGAAATTCAGTCGCAGACCATTAATATTTAACAGACTGCTGAAAGGTAGGGACCCCTCCCCATTTGTTAATGTTTAAAAAAGATGCTTTAGGATTAGGCAGTGGTCCATGGAACCTCTGTGCGGTGATGTGTTCTTTACACCGCATTCCACATTCTGGGTTCTACTGCTTAGGATTGTGGAATATAGGTTGAAGGACCAGTGAGTAAGTAGTCTACCTTTGGAGTTGGTGCCTGAGACTGTGGCCAATAAAGCTGCTCTCTTACAACCGTGTCCAGTGTTTTGGATGACTACATCTCGACAATTTTGGCAACGAGTTTGCCACAGTCAGGAACCATGCGTGTGCTGAGTGCTGATTTTTAAAGGCGACAGTACATTGGATCGCATGATGCGGATCATGTGATGTGGAACCTCTGAACAGCTGACCCCCACGGAGGACTCACTCCTCAGGCTAGTAGCAGCGAATGCAGATTTGGGCTGGATGTTACGCACAATATACATCTTAAGCTAAAGCTGAGAGACTCTATTTTTAGCCCAGTGCAAAGCACAGGAATGGCCTGTGTGTGAAAGCCAAGGCACCGGCAGTGCAAGTTTAGCTCACCCTTTTTACCGTAATTCTTAAGCATGCATTTGTATCAGTGTTCCATTCTGCACAGCATGCACCTTGGAATCTCTCAAGCAGCAGGCGTTTCAGTCTGCATAGCGCGCTTAGAACAATAATTGGATGTGACACGCAACACTGCGTTTACACGTAAGCCTCATCAGTGGCCATTCTTCATTGGGAAGACAGCGACTGCACACAGACAATGTCAACACGGTTATGGTAAGGTCAACAGTTCCCAGGTTTTACAGTATACACCACATGTTACAGACTGTGACAGACACACACATACTGCCAAAACAGTGAGCTCAGCTTTCAGCGGTACGGATTAATTATCGTATCAACCGGCACATGCACAGTAACAAAGTACACTGACAGCGTTGTAAATCGTGTTATGCAAGTGCAGTGATGATTTAACATAAAGCATTAAATCTCTTGTATGTTTGTATTTCTGGTGAACTACATTTTTATAGTTTGCTGCAATTTATTTTTTCTCAAGTTATAGGTATTTACATACCAAAATGCAAAGTGTTAATTCCCACCTCCATTCCTCCAGACACCAGGTGACCCACCACCTATTCCATGGAGGAATTGGTATAGGGCATTTACAAAGCACCGTGGTGCTTTTGGGGGCAATTGATATTGTCCTGACAGAAAAAGGTTTCTGTTAGTATATAATTTGGTGTCTGAAGGACAATCTATATATGAATATTTGCCACCATATGAGAAAGTTGAGGATGAAGAGGACATTGATGGATGCCAGTTGACTGTGAGAAAACTTGAAATGCAGTTTGACGTACAACCTAGCTGGAAAGTGAACAGACAAGTTTTATTACTAGGAAACAAAATTAAGAGGAATAGACTGATTCCTATGTGGCAGCACTCCATATGCTCGCAGCAAAGTGTGAGTTTTAAAATGTTACTTCTCAGCTCAACTGAGATCAGATAGGGGTGCGTTGATGGGACAAAAAAGTTCAAGAAACATTGACTCTGAAGAACCCCTGCACTTATAGAAACCATTGATATTGTAAAACACATAAATTTATCTCCTAAGTCGTTCAAAGAATTGACATGGAAAGAGCAGAATAGGGTTGCTGTGTCAAGGAGAATGGGAGTTTGAAACAAAAGGGGCAGTTCAATAAGTCTGTTAAGAAGTTAAGTGAAGATTCTTTAACTAAAAGAACATTTGTTTCCGGTGTGGGTATCCTAATCACGCGTCCAATGGTCTTCCTTATCCAGCCAATAATATAAAGTGTAGGGCATGTGGGAAGATCAGGCATTTTGCTAAAGTCTGTCAATCAGCAAAGGATAAGGTGAATATGGTGCTTGATAGAGTGACCAGTGATAGCTCAGAGGATGAACTGAGCGGAGAAAGGGAGGTGGTGGTGATGGTTGTTCAGGGTGGCGAAGCCAACTGTGTAGACCCTTAAAAAAATATCATAGTTGATGGAAAGGTGTGGAACCTTTTGATTGACTAGGGAGCAAGGATGACAAACGTAGGGTGATAGGCAACTGCTCCCACCAGATAGAAACCCAGTAACATATGATGAGAGAAGAATAGAGCTCACTGGATATTTTGAGTGTCACATGAAACTCAAGGATAAAATTATATTTGAAAAGATATAGGTCTAAAAAAAAGGCTTGAACATAGTAGGATGGTACCATCAGGGTTTCTTCTGCAGAACTCTAAGGCCAGTAAGGAAAGTTCAAGTGTCAGTAGTCATTAATAGTCGACCCATCGAGTTTGAAAAGGGGTGGAACCTGCGTCTGTTGACCAAGATTCCAACAACAGTTGGACAGAACAGTATAAGGCAGTTTTCAATGATAAGTTGAAGGATCAGAGGGTTCAAACACAAAATCAAAGTACAGTGTGGAGTCTCCCCTGTTAAACACAAGTTAAAGGATGTTTAGTGTTCAAGAAGATTAAGCAGAGATAATCAGCAAAATGTGCGAAGGTGGGGTAATTGAACCCATTGACTCAGCACTATGGTTATCCCTAAAAGGAATAGCAACAAAAGAGAATGGTCAACTGAGGGTTTGTGCTGATTTGAAGAGCCTAAATAAGGCAATATTGGTAGACTCTCACCCTCTTCCTTGCATAGATATCACTACGTTTGCAGGCGCAAAAGTATTTAGCAAAATCAACTTGGTGTCTGCTTACCATCAAGTCGAACTAGATGAGTCCTCCAAACATTTGATAGCAGTTGTGTCACTGAGAGGCACATTTCAATTCAGACAGATGCCTTTTAGATTGGCATCTGCTGCCTCTTTTCCAATGAGTGTTGGAGAATGTATTATAGGGAATCAAAGGAGTTGTGACATTCCGGGATGGCATTCTGGTTGCAGGGAGGATCTTCAAAGCCATATTAAACTCAAACATATTGTACTGAAAGGGTTGGAACAGTTTGGAATAGTAGCCAATGTAAAAATAATGTGAGTTTGGAAAAAGTTGTGTAGAATACTTAGGCCATGTTATTTCTGAAAAAGGAGTGAAACCTAGACCAGGTCTGGTAGAAACGATAACAAAACCCCACAGTCTGAAAAGCAAAGAACAGCTTATATCCTTTTTAGGAGTTTGTGACTTCTATGCCAAGTTTATAAAGAATTTTACTTCCAAAACTGTTAATTTGAGGGAGCTTCTCAAAAAGAGAACAGTGTTCAACTGGAGTCAAATGTGCAACGATGAATTTGTGGCTTAAAAAAGCTACATAGTGGCTGCTGGGGTACTGGCACCATTTGATCCCACAAGGGAGTGTATTATTAAGGTGGACGCAAGTAATGTTGGTCTGGAGGTCACACTTGCTCAGAAGAAAGTGGGTGGCGATGAGATGACTGTGGATTTTGCATCCTGGTCATTGAAGGGACATGAGAAAATATTTTGGGTCGTAAAAAAAAGCTCTTGGCCTGTTGCTGGGTGGTGTAACATTTCAAATGTTTTATATGGTGAGAGGAAATTTACCCTAAAAACCGATTACAAGCCTTTGGTGAACATACTTGGAGGCCTTGTGATCAATGATCGCACCCCTAGGATAGCCAGACTGAGCTCCAAATTCCTCCAGTATAATTTCCACCTTGAGTACATTCTGAGTGGAAAACACAACGGAGCTGATTATTTACCAGAGCTGTGATGTGAAGTAACTCATGAATTGTGACGAAGATTATGAAGAGTGCTTGATAGCCACAATTGATGTATCAGGATAAACCGTTTACTGCGGATGAGCGGATTGTCAAAATGTCTGGTGATGAACTAGAGAGCCTAAAAAAGTATCTTAAAGAGGAACGGCCTAAGGAGAAAGCTTTGCTAGTAAAGATACAGTCTTATTTCAAAGTAGCACATAAGCTGTCTGTAGAGAGAAATGGGATGTTAATCTGTGGTGACAAATTCATTCCCCCTAACAGTTTAAGAGAAAAATTATTTGTGTGGGCATGAGGGACATCTTGGACAAACCATTACCAAAAGAAAGATTAGGGATAGTTATTGGTGGCCAGGAGCTGGACAGACGAATCAATGGTCCATACAACATTTTACCACACAGATGTAAGTTCGCTATTGTAGTAGTAGAACTCTACAGCAAGTGGAGGTAAGTTGGTTTTATGGAAGAGCCCAAAACTGACACAGTCAAAGTTTCTAAAGAAATAGCTTTTCAGGAAAGGCATTCCCTTAAGAAACTGTGTCCGATAACGGGGTGCAGTTTGTTTCAAAAGAAATGTAGGAGTTTCTAGGAAACATTGTGAAAAACAAACATATAGAGGTATATTCACAAGAACCTGTGATAACTACCGCAAGAGTAGCGTAACGCAACTTTCAATATCGCAGCCCATCGCGGGAAAATAACCCCATGACAACGTGGGATTCACAACACGGCGGTAGCATGCGATAGTCACCAGATAACACGCCAAATGTTCGCATCAAAATCAACGCCACGCCGCAGAAAATGCGATATGCGAACGCAAAAAAACACGCGATGAGGCCAACCGCAGCACAAAAAGTAGCGAAAACCAGTCACAGGCCTGCAAATCCCACGCGTTTGGCTGAACAATGCTGTTAGAAACAGGGTAGCGTGGTGCAGAGCGTGGTGGGCCAAACTCCGGAGGAAATGTGTAATGCATCTGCGCAGCACACACAGGCGACACACCAGGCACACTACAAAAAGAGGCTCCACACCAGATTAGGTGAAAAATAACTTGTGTATTATGAAAAACACACTAGGATGCAATCACAGTTGTGAACACGGCGCCAACTGGCACCAGGTAGCCATTTACAAAGGGGACTATTTACAGGGCAGGGCCAATCGGGCCACTGGCAGAACCATCATAAGTCCACGAATAAATGAAAGTCCGTAAGCAATAAAGGTATCACAGTCCGTACCTACGGGGTGAGAGAAGTAAACTCAGCATCAGCACATTATGCATACCAGTGAATGTGAACCAACCAGTACCTACTGGTAAAATAATGAGGTCAGCAAAATTGCAGTAGGCATACGCCACAGTAGCTCAGGCATAATGTTAGCATAAAACCTGCAATGAAAACATCATGGCATGACATTAGGCAAAAGTTGCATGAGGCTTCTCAATAGGCCTAAACATGCGAACATTAGGCATACCAACAATACTTCAGTAGCCTCAATAACATTAGCATAAATCGTGAGCATAAATCACCTCATTGACATTAGTCTCATTATACCTAGACGTGTGAGCATAAAGGCATCCTAACATGGCATGAAGGCGTGAAATATGCACATTAGGCCTAACCATATGCATTAGGCATCCTTGGGGGCAAAAAGAGTCTGCAGAACATCATGTACGCATTGGGGGGGAAAGAAACCATTAGGTATGAATTCCATTAGCATGAATACATGACAACTATATCAGGTTAGGCATAGTATACAGAACACCAACGCTGTAGCCTAGGGGAAAAGAAACCATAAGCATTAGGCACAAGAGGCAAGCCTCATGGCAGTATATCAGGCATCACCTTCTTAGCAGAAATGCACGAGGCATGGAGCACCTTAGCTCAGGCATAACACCCCATTAGGCATAAATCCCTTATGCATTACATTAGCACGAAACCATGTTGGCGATAGGCCTAGAATGAAAATACCACTGCCTGACATTAATACTGGGCATTAAACACCCTATGCGCCACCATAACCTCAGCAGTGGGCAACATCATGAGCATGTCATTATGCATCACATCAGGGCACCTTCTGTAAATACACCTGGGCATGAAATCATTAGCATGAAGCAATCCACATGAAATCAGCAGGCCACACCACGTGACCCCAACAATGCACAAACTGGAGCCCCCATTTCGGAGACTCTCATGTGGAGGAATGCCCAACCGTGGCAGCTGCCCACTGTCCAGCGGGGCAGTTGTGGAAAATAAATGCAGTGCTGTCCGAGGGATGCAGGACTAAGAGTCCTGGTGCCTGGAAAACAGTTGTAGCACTTCATGAGGCGCTAGACAGCAAGCAGAGCACAGTCAATGCGAATATAGCACTCTGGCAGCACAGCGCTGCAGGACCCACGAACCTTCTTCTCCTGGGCAGGGGCTGGAGGCAGCACTCACGAGGCGCTAGATGGCTCACCGTCCCAGGGTCCCACCCAAAGGGAGTAGCACCCACACTCCTCACCTCCTTGGAGTGCAGACAACCAGAAGATAGCGCTCATGAGGCTCTAGGCGGCAGGAAAGTTGTTAGGGGCTTGGATAGCGCTGTAGCCCTCACAAGGCGCTAGGCAGCAGGAAGAGCCCAGTCACTCCAAATATAGCGCCCACGAGGTGCTAGGGGAACATGCAGGGGGACTCCCTCACCAAACGTCAGCTGCAGGATCCATGCTCCTCCTATCTTTGGGGATGGAGATATAGCGCTATGACAGCACCGCGCTGCAGGCGTCAGCAACTCCTCTGGCAATCAGGAAAATAGTGCCTCCCAGGCGCTATGGAACTGGCGAGGATCCAGAGTCCCACACAAGGAAGTTGTGGCCACACTCCTCACCTCCTGGGAATACAGGCAGTCAAAGTATAGTGCTCATGAGGCGCTAGGGCAGCAGAGCAGGCAGGCCAAGCTGGGCAAGATCAGCAGACAGTGGGCACTCATCAGTACAGGACAGCAGCTCCTAGAAGCAGTCATCTCCCATAAAGTGGCACTCATCCTGGCATAGCATTCTTCACTCCAGCAAAGGCTCTCTCTGGCCCTGTGGACAGCAGAGGGGTACAGATGGGCTCAGGGGCCAGCACACAGGCCCTTGTGGCGGTACCTCCTGGCAGAGTGTCCCCGCTCAATCAAGTCCACGTTCAGTCTACAACATGGAGTCTTAGCTCCTCTACATATACACTCCTCACTCCACCTACCAGAAAGGCCCAGAACCTTCTAGAAGGCTCTCTGGGGAAACTGGTCCCAACTGGTTTTGGGGGAGGTGTAGAGCACCCTGTCGGCCAGGCTTCCCTCCAAAAGCTGGGGGTGTATGAGACGGACACACCCCAGGGGGCGGAGTCAGCCGTAGTCACTTCGAGCACTAGACCTGCAATCCACTTCTGGCAGGCAGGCCCAAAACAGACAGAAACGGTGACTTCTAAAAGTGACATTTCTCAATCATTGAAAATAAACCTGTGCACACCATTGCGCAGCATTTATTATTTTCCGTTTGACCATACATATTTATTGTGTTTTCATTTCAAACCACCAATTCCAGGTTAGGAAAAAACTAGTGGGAAGGCAAAACGTTCCGGGGTGACCCTGCAAGCAGGGCCAAGTCCAACAAGTGCACTATAAAAAACACAGAAAAAATACACCAAAAACAATCCAAAGTATGTAGCAACATGGATGCACCCTGACACAGTGCAGGGGCCAACCCAAACCCCACAACCCTCACAGACTACCAGCAAGGAACAACGGGGTCAGTGAAGGCCAAGGAGAAGAGGGAGAGGAAGACGGGGTGCAGACCGCAGGAAAACAAGACCAGCGTCACGGAGGTGACACAACACTACCAGCAACTGACCCACTAGCAGACCACCTGGATTGTAGTCGGAGTACCTAAGAGGCCAAAAGGCGCCGGCATGAAGTGACTACTTAAACCAGGCACAAACCCGCTGCCAACAGGAAGGCGGCGACGGGAGGTGGAAGTCCAGCGCCACCGGAGGAGCTGAAGGAAACCCAGGCCACAGTCATTAGTGTGGAGACGGTGCGAGGAGTAGGGAGTACGGACACAGCTCGAGAGGACCTGACACAACAGGGACTGGGGGGACGGGGTGAGTGGGCACAATGGCACACATGCACAACGAGGTGTAGCACACTGCGCACCCACAATCACCCAGGTCCATGGGTCCGATCCCCTTGGCACTCTGCAGCATACACACATAGCACGAACAGCACACCCACATTGACGACAACGAGGAACAACGCGCATAGCCAACACTGCAGAACAGAGGACACAACTGGCTCCGCACATGCACAGAAACATGCCTAATACATCTGATAGAGCCGGAAACTGTGAAATGGAAATGTACGCGTACGACATCACATCCGTCATATAGACCAAATCTACACTGTCCCACAGAAGAATCCAGCACCCCACAAACAGTCACAATGTACATTGCCATACAGTCTGCATGCAAACCTGCACAATGCGCCAACATATATGTCAACGCAAAGTCAATACGCACCTCCCCTTCACATCGCAGAGGGGCACACTACACCTTTAGCAGAGCACAGAATACAACACATCAGTGATGCCAGAGAGGACCACCACACCATCGACACCGACGCCCTACAACAACACATGGATATCCCATGCCACCCCCAACCAGGACCCGAACAGCCAAGCAAATCAGAGGAGAACGCCCAGCCTGCAACAGACCACACAGCAGGAAGCACCCGCAAGCACAGCTTGCTCACGACACTTCCCCCACCCACACATCGCACCCCAATGCCATGTTCCTGCACGCCAAAAGGAGGTGGCCCAACAGGTGTGGGTGGGGGTCGAACCCATGGAATGCGAACCAGGACACATACGTAGGTGTCCATCACCCCTTAGGGGCCACCAACACCCCACTAAGGAGACCCACACTGCCATAGAGACACATGCAATTGCACATTCACAGTACAGAACCACGGGCAGGGGCGCTCAAATTCCAGTCACACACCCATGTTGGCTCTACGTACATAGCTGCGCAACCTCTCCACAGCTCATAACTCAATCAGTCAATCAGACAATGGCTTGGGGTGCACTGAGTCACTGGCACCTGGAGTGCTGAGCAGGGTATCAGGACGATGATGGCATCAGGACCACCGTTTCAACTCTGGCAGATGGCTGTTGGAGGTGGTCCTTGCCGTGGTGGCGTGTGCCTCCTGCGGTGATGCCCCGTCTGCGCCGGTCAGGACTAGATTTGGTGTGTGAGCTATGGTGGGACACTGTTGGGCCCGGAGGCTGTGTACAGCGCAGGCCCACAGAGAAATGGCATTGATGACCCCCAGGCCAACGCTTCAGGGGCCATCCAATATCTCAGAAGAAGGGGTCCCGGACCTGACCCACACAGAGTTAGTGGTCCCGGATGCACAGCGGCCGGCACAGGCACCCAGCCATGGGACGGTGACTTGCGGTGCAGTCAGATGGGCCATGTGACCTGAGCGGGTCACCATCAATGTCCAAGGTGTATGTTGCGGAAGGTATTGGGGGACAGTGAAAGGTGTCCTCCAGGGCTTGACACCAAAAGGTTTGATTTTATCCGGAAGTAGCAAATGGAAGAGTGGAATGCGACAGCCTCGTTGCCACCACCAATTAGGTATCAGCTACATGAGGATGAAAACTGCCCCCTAGTCCATAGGCTTAGTCACCACCAAAGTTCGACCAGAGAGTGTCCATGATTGTCGGGGAACAGACTTAGTGGCACTGGGGCTGAGAGGGGATTCTGTCTGGGATGATGCTGGTACACTGATATGAACTCAGCCATTGCAAATTGAAGACTCTGTGACCTACTGGACCGTGGTGTAGGCCGGAGGCAGCGGTCAGCAGTGGCCCACAGCCACGTGTCATTGTCTGGCGAGGCACAGAGTTAGTGACACAAGGGCAGTTGTCGGTAGTGTCCGATCACCTCCGTAATGATGATCTAGTTCCCACTGGACTGCAAAGCATCTTCCTCTTGCGCCTCTTTGTGTGTGCGGTGACATGTATTCTGCCTTTTGAATGACCGATGTTCAGTTCCAAATGTGTGACCTACCTGACCGTGGTGTAGGCCTGAGGCAGCGGTCAGCACGGCCCATTCACTGAGTGTCGCCGGCATAGGTTGGATGGCCCCACTGGCCTGCGTAATTCAGGTTCAGTGGCACCACGTGTTGGGACACCTCCGTGTGTGTGACCCGGGTTTCGTCCGGACTGAGCCGCATCTTCCCCTTACTCCTCTCCGTGCGACCACTGGTGTGGACTCTGCCATTCGTGATTTGCGCCTAGGTGCTGGATGTGGGACCTACTGGTCCGCAGGGTAGTCCTGGTCCCTCATCCACGTTTCACCGGCTGGTGTTGAACAGGGTTAGTGGCACCACGCGTTGCAAGCTGGCATTGAACAGGGTTAGTGGCACCACATGTCGCCGGCTGGTGTTGAACAGGGTTGGTGGTACCACGTGCCCCTGGCTGGCGTTGAACAGGGTTAGTGGCACCATGTGTCGCCAGCTGGCATTGGACAGGGTTAGTGGCACCACGTGTCGCAAGTAGCCCATATGGAACTATGCCTCACTGATCAAAGAGAGTCTGGTGTTGTTGCCTGTGGCCCGGATTTGGGGTCACTGCCATTCATGACTCAGGACATAGTTTCACACATGGGACCTACTGGGCCGAGGAGTAGGCCTGAGGCGGCAGTAGAGTACGTCAACGAAAAAGGACTCAAGCGGGCCCGTGTCGTGGAGGCCGTGATGGACTGAGGAGGCTGCCAAGGTCGCGGGACTCGGCCTGGAGCTTGAGCCGGAACGTGGTGGGCCCTCCTTTACACACGCCGGTGTCAGCAGGTGATCAGTGAGGCCTTGCTGCGCAGGGGCGTGCCTGACGGGTCCGTGGTCCGGCAGGTGCACAGCGTCACAGGCAACTCCGCTCTGGAGGACGGCATCAGCCTCATGGCAGGGTGAGAGGCGCTGCCCTGGCAGAGATGTTGAGCTTTCCAGAAGAGGACCACGCCCAGGGCTACGTGCTACTTATTCACACCCCTATGCTGCCGTGGCGTACGCCAGGCCATCCCACTCCAGTCACGCTTGGGGGGGGGGGCGGCGTAACAGGCAAGATTTCCGCGAGGTCCCCCACTGGCTGTGGTGACATGGTTGCGTCCACTGTTCACTACACTCCATACACCAGAGGTGTATGTCGCCATGGATATGGGTGTGTGCTGCATACTGCGGTCTGTCCAGCACATCTCCGCCACTCTTGGCATTGTGCACTTTCCCAATCATGGTACTACTGCCTCCTACACACATGCCTGTCTGCCACCTCTCCCCACATTCGGCTGTTGTGTGGCTTAGGTTCCATGCCGTTGATGGATCATGTTCACGGCTTGGCCAGGTAACCATTGTTGGTGTGTGGTCATTTTGGTGTGCATGTTGGTAGTGATTTTGTGACGGGTGCTAAGCCAGAGTTGTGAGCTGCATGGTTGTGGAGTTGAGGTGATTAGGGTGTCCATTTGAAACTTGCCTTGGGGCTGTGCATTTCCCTTGTTGCCATCCTGGGTAGGTTGGTTGCTGATGGACTGTCGGAGGGTGAAGGAATTGTGCACAGTGGCTGGGTATTTGGAGGCGACATTGTTGGAGGTTCCACGGTGTTCTGTTGTTGCCTGCACATTGATGTGAGACATGTGCTTCCTGTTGCGGTGATTGTGTGCTGTGTCACCAGGGGGCACAGGTGGGACATGTGTGCTGTGGATTGCCCCAACACGTGCTTGCATCCTGCTATGGCGTATGGTCTCCAGCGGATCCTGTGCATTGTGTTGGACATATGGGGACTGAGGTACCAGGGTGATGGTGATGTCCAGGACAGGTGTGGGGGACTTGGATGTGGCTGGCTGAGAGACTCCTCCGACTCTGGTGGGTGTTGTTTGGGGGGTACCAGGGACCAACAGGTGCAACCAATTCAGCATCTTGGTGTGGGGTGGGATGTTGGTTGTCCACTGTGTTGGTGCCGTAGGCCTGTTAGGCGATGATGGTCAGGATGCGTAGGATGGTTGTCCCTTTCATCCTGTAGTGGACGGTTACATTATCAGATGTTGGGTCTGTGAGGCTGGTGCATTTCCTGGGGGCCGCTGTCTTTGTCTGCGCTGCCTCTGTGGTTGTCCGGGGGGGGGAGGGGTTCCTGGTGTGGGGTGAGGTCCTGGGGTGGTGTCAGTGGGGGTTGTGGCCCTCTTGGGTGCCCAGGCGCATGATCAGTGACTCCTTGGCATCTGTTGCACTTCCGATGTGGCCCTGGGCTGGTCTCCCTTTTGTGGTGCTGGCTGCCATCCGACTTAACACCAGGTCAGAGCAGGTGTAGATTTCCTGGTGCTAAAGCGCCTTATCGCCTATTTTGTGTTTTTATCGCCGATCTGTCTGGTCGTTGAGAATGGTGAGGAGTGGTGTGGTCGCGGCTTTTGGCACGGGAATGCCCACTCTGCATCTCATTAGCGATAGTTGCGGGGCGTCATCTGTGGCGATGTTTTTTGCGACTGCTATTCGCGGGTAAACTGGTACTGTGGGCTGTTAGCACCAGCTTGTGAATGGGGAGGTAAATTTATCATGACTTTAGCTGCGATAAAGTGCCGTTACCTTGGCGATAGCTCCTTGTGAAAATGGCCCATAGTGTTATACCACCAGGCAAATGGACACATGGAAAAAATGAATCGCACATTGGTAGAGCACATTTAATGGTATGTCCAAAATAAAATTGAACCAGTTGATGCAGTGGAAAGTATGCTGTGCTCCCATCACTCACTCTCATCCCCCAATGCTGTTACGGGTTGTATCCTTTTCAAGTAATGAATGGATGCGTACTGACGTCCAAATGATGTTGTGCGTGGTTGATGGAGTTTAAACAAAAATTGGACCATGCTTATTCTGTGATAAGATAATGCAACCCAGAGTAAAAGCATTTCAAGATAAAATGAAAGAGGGGTATGATGCAAGATACAAGGTTAAGGATGCTAGGAGTGAAATTGAAGTAGGTGTCGGTGTTGGACTGTAAATGCATAAAGCCGGCTCTTTCTAGCATTGTGCGAGTAAGTTAGCATTTGCGACGCCACTTTGTCTTTAGCCGCCATTTTGCAAAGTGATCGAAAGTAAGCTTCTGTCTCACGAACTGTCTGCCTCAGCAAAAAGCTGCTTCGAATTACTCCTTCTTATCCTATTCAAGGTTGAATCCTAACGTACTAATGAATAGCTTATTCTGCCTTCGCATGCCTTTCCTCTCCTGTAGCCTTGCTCCCACACTAGAGAGCGTTGAGCCTGAAAAAGACAACCTTGATAATGTGATAACATGTACCCATTCTGCAGGTAGTAGCTCACCCTTCTGTAATTCCTCTGTTCATCAGTGTCCGAGCTGGAAAATTCCAGTCTGGGCAGGACGTTAGGGGTGTTGGAAATGTATATTATGTTTTACTAAGTGTTATGAGGACAGACCCCTCTGTAGCATCTAAGGAGGCTAGTCTGACTGGACTCCGCTCTAGCGTAATTACTAATAAATAACTTGGTTTGTATTCTCTACTGTCTCATCGACTCTTCATTTCTTGGAAGGCCGAGAGGTGGTCACAAGTGACCCAGGTGGCCCTAATTGGGTCACTTCCTTCAGTTGGCGCCCGAACAGGGACTCCATCAGGCTCACCCATCTTCGCCTGCGGACGGGTGGAGAGGACGGGGCCACGTCGGGTCGGATGGGCGGATCGGGGATCCCTGCATGATAGAGCCTAGTACTCGCAGCTGCCTCACCTATCTGATCGGGCGGTGCCTTGCCACGCAGTCATCCCAGCTGGGGTCCTGAAAGGCGAAACCCTTGGATCTGACCGTTTGGTCCGAAGAGTCGGCAGTGGAGAATAACTTTGTTCCACCTGTGTGCACCAGGTAAGTTTGTCTTGATTTTTGGTGAAATATGGCACCCTTTTGAATAATCTTGGGTGTGGTCTGGAGACCATTTCTTGGCTTGCTTGAACTTGGTAGGTCTGCGGACCTTTTAGATACAGGGTGTCTGCGGACACTCTGCCAGGCAACATAATGAATTTGGCTTACTCTTGAAAATGCCTGGGGTTCAAGCCTGTCTCTTTGGTGCAGTCCGAGGACTGACTTTTGGTTTCCTTTGTTTGATGCGGTCTGAGGACCGACTTTTTTGTTTTTCATCTGGTACGAATAGTAAAGGTGTCTTTTATTAAGATGCCTTGTTTGAGCAAATTGTGGTGTTTGGGGTGCCGTTGTCGTTCAGCTGAGGCACGACTGGAGGAAAGATAACCTGCACCTCAGGAAGGCACCCCGAACTTCGATATGTACGTTAAGCACAGCATTGGCCCTATTATGTTTAGTACACTAAGGCACAAATCTACGAGGGACAATGCCAAGCTGTAGTGGCCAACGACAGGTACCTTTGATGAACAAAAACTGAATTTCCTGCAGGATAAATTGTTTGCAAAAGGAAGTAGACAGTCAATGTTTGATTCTCTCCAGGTATGGCAAAAGAAAGCTAGGCAATGGTGCATGAAAGCAGAAAAAGAGGCCCGGAGAGGGAAGATGCAGACGGTGACTCAGAAAGCAGCAGCGTATGATAGAGATAAAATATAAAATAGTATAGAGTGTGCTGATAGAAAGTTCTGATTGCAATGTGATAAATCCTATGTTGCCTGAGATGAAGGCGATATGTTTGTGGATGAGCTGTTGGATGCTCAACCTCCACCTCCCTATGCCCGCAGAAAATATGCCCTGTTGTCCTGATGCCTCAGTCTTCTGTCCCCCCTGCTTCCACCTCTGCTTCTTTTGCTTCTGACCAGGCGGCTTCGGCTACAGCACCACCTGCATCTTCTATAGGTTAAAATGCTGCGGATGCAATGACTGCAAGTCTCCCCGCTATGCCTATCATTTCCGCTTATGCTCTCTCTCCATCTCTCACACCTTCAACGCAGCCATTAATAACTCTGGTGCCTGCCCCTTCATCTATTGTATCTTCCTCGAATGTCTCTTCCCCAACAGTGCTGAGCACTGGAACGCGGGTGCATGGACCGGACAAATGGAACTGGCCAGCAGCTTGGGAACTAATGGGGCGGGTGCTGATTCGATCTGATGTGGGGAATGAGGAGAAGAAGATGGTGGCAGATCAGGCCACGCAGTGGGCCCGGCATCCGATTTACAGTGTGGAGTGTGGTGAAAGATTATGAGCCGTTTGTGCAACAGCATGCCCTCAAGCATATGTCGGCCACACCAATAGGGTTGTGGGAACAGTGTTTCAATAGTGTCGCACCTCAGATAATTGATGACATCTGGGACCGTGCATTAGTAATGTTGCCACAATGATTGGTTACCAAGGTAGGTTACTACAGAAAACACCAACATCAGTGTCCCAGTTTTTGATGAGGGAAGTACATCCTATTTTTCAACCTGAGATACCGTAGCTGTGTAATCAGCATGATGCCTTTATCAGGCAGCGAGTAGAGGATCCCTTTCAAGAACAATGGGTTTACACTCCATGGAAAAGGAGTGAGGTTTTATCTCTTAAGAGTCAGTTGCCAGACCCTAGGAAAAATCTGACTGCATATTACAAAGAATTGACAGAGGCTGCCTCGTCAACAGTGATGTAGTTGGCAGATATTGAGATGTTTTTCGGTTTGTTGGTACCGGTGTATATTTGGAGACATGTGCATACACAGGACCACGTTGTGGAGTTGGTTGGCACTTGGATTGAGATCAGGGCATGGGATAAAGAGAGGAAGCCTGGTGAGAAGCCTAGGGCAGAGATATTAGATATGCCGAGTCTCATTATTACTTGCATGCACTCCCTCATCCCACCTAGACGGGTAGACTGGGACACGTTAGCAGCATGTCGTCAGAAGAAAGATGAAAACGTATCCAATTTCTTTACTAGGTTGGAAAGTGTGTTTTTGGATTTCAGTCGGCAGGGTTTGTCAATGGAGGGAGGTGTCCGATTGTACGTTAACAGATTTGTTGCGAACCTGCTTCCCGAGATCGCAACTTGGTTAAAGGCTTCGGAGTGCACTTGGACTATATCCTCCCCTTCAGTGATCTTGAGTATGGCCAAGTATTATGAGCATAGGGAAACTGAGAAGAAGGAAAAGGTAGAGCAGAAAAATAAAGAGTTGAAGACTGTTAGACCTGGCACCTTGGCGTGAGTCTCCCTTCCTCTTTTTGTCGCTGTGCCTCATGTGTTTTTATGGTGTTGGCCGCTCAGCGCGCTGCGCCACTGCCAACCAGTGTCGCGGTGCGAGTGCTCCCTATGTAAATTGTATATGTTGGTTGGATTCCATGATTGGATTGTTTGATTTACTGTCAGACCCCAGTAAAGTGCGCCGGGGGCGCCAGGGCATGTAAATGCGAACACCGCTGGTGGGCTTGCAGCGCTGGTTGTGCCACCCACAGAAGCGGCCGGTAAAATATGTCTGAGGTCTGCCATCGCAGAACCTGCGTGCAGTCTGGTACTGACATGCTGACCGGCAAGTGCCCACACTTGCCGGTCCCTAAAAACCTTCCCTTAGCTGCATGTTAGTCACCCCTCTGGTAGGCCCACGGGCAGGGTGCGTTGTAAGCCTAAGGTAGGACAAGCCTGGATGCGTGGCATGTCCTAGTAGTGAATTACCGCCATCTTGTTGTTCACTACTGCAAGGCTACCCTGTTCTCATAGGCCAGTATGGGCGGCCTGGATTATTACACCCTATGATCCTAACCGACCCAGGGAACATGGTAGAAGATCGAGTTTAGTATGCCTGAACTCGGAATAATAAGGTACATCTTTTCGCAAGGTTTATTTTAATATTCCGGGTTTGCAAATGCCGCTTTTAGAAAGTTGGCCTTTGCTTGCCTAAACCTTTCAGCCGCCTCTGCGTGATGTGTATCTGATGTCTGGCTGGTATGAGTGACAGGGCTGGGGGAACCCAGATGGGCAGGGCTAGGTAGCCTGGTAATGAATAGGACGATCGACAGGTAGATGGGTGGGAGGAGTGCTCCTAGGCTCTGAATAGGACAGTGCTCTGCTACCTCAATGCCGGCTCCGCCCCCTGTGGAGCGTCTGATGACTCTGCCCTGCACTCTGAAAGAAGAAGCCTGCATCGCGTAAACAAAGTGCTCAGAAACCGGACTGAACTAGGCAAGGGCCCCCCTGGCCTGGGAGAACAAAAGATTTGCTGTATAAATGGAGGAGCCCTGCTCCTGAGAAACTAGATCCGCTTTTGACCAAGAAGAATCTCTGCCTGACGAGGAGGCACCGGGAAAGCTGTAGGAGGAAGACTGTCCCTATCCTGGGGGATTGGCCTGCAGTGGTGACCTTGCTGCCAAAGGGGAGAAGAGAAACTGTTGCTGAAGACTTTTACTTTACTTTTACTTTCAAGACTTGTGCTTTTCCAAAACGATCTCCAAGGGCTTGGAACTGAGCTTGCCCCCTGAACTGAGCCCCAGGACCATTGGGCTCTACCTGATCTTCACTCGCCTGCTGCTGGACTGTGGTGTCCTTTCCCTCGCCGGAGCTGTGACCCTCGTGCCCCAGTCCCTCCTTGAGCCGTGACCAGGACTGCTTAGCCGCCCCCGCCTTGGGAAGAGCCTCGCTCGATCGGAGCCGCTCCCCCTACGCTGTGCTGGGCTGCCCCGGTCACCTCGCTCGTTGGAGGCTCGCTGCGCACCTTCACCCTCCCGCCGGAATCGGCGTTTGTGAGCATCTCCAAGCCTCGGACGGCCCGGACGTATCTGCGTGCCCGGCTGCCCCGCTTTGTTCACCCGCCACCTGCAACACCCCGCTCTTGTCGTGAGCCTGAAGATCAGACCCCCATCGTGAAGTGTGGGAGCCTCGGACGCCACCTCGCCCTTCTGTCGAAGGGCCGCTGAAATCCCGCACCCGCCTTTGCGTCAAGAAACAAGGTACTGTACTCACGAACTCGACCGCGAGCTCGCATCGGATCCAGGGTCCGCAACGTTCTTATTTCCCTGTCATCTGCTGTGTGCTTCCTGGGCGCTGCCTCCGCACGAAGTGCGCGGAGGCCTACAGTTACCTTGTGCCCGCCTAAAGAACTTTCCGTAAAACAAAGAGAACTTTACCGTATTTCCAAGAATTGTGGCCCCATCAGTTCAACGTTACTGGGCCTTGTATTTGAATCTGCTGAATCTACATAAAAGCTTATTTTTATATACTTCCTGATTGGTGTCCGTTTGTGGTGCATGCAAGGGGTTTACTGTATGTGTAATTGCATTTGCTTAACCGTGTACGCCTGAGACTTAGCCTAGACTGCTCGCGCCACGCACCTAGAGGGTGAGCAGGGGTTATTCTGGGGAGTCATCCTTCGCCCTGACAAGAAGTAAAGGGTCCCTGCTTGTTGTGGGTTCACACCTGCGTCAACCAGAGCCCCCTCATTTCTAACAAAGACGAAGATGTTGATGTAGCAGGCAACTACGGGGAACAGTGGAGGACGTAGCACCGGTCGACAGCTGCCCAGCACTAGCAGAAATAGTGCGACTGTAGGGTCGAACAAGTGTGCGTATTGTAAGAAGAAGGGGCACTTGCGAAGCGCGTGCCCGGAATTGTTACAGAAAGTTGCGGTCTCCAGAAGACGGTGTCCACGCAGACGAGGTCGTGGGGAAGTGGTCGTGATGAGGTGCGGGCAGATGAGTCACCGCAGGGTAGCTCTGATCAGAACTATTTTGATGACCCCTGAGGAAGACAGTATTATCATGATGATTATGATATGGACGAGGTGACAGGGATGTCTTACAGCTAGGACAGCCAGGGACAGGGTGAGGGACTAGTTCAGATACCTGTAGATCAGTGTGGTCCTTATGTCACTGCGGATTTGCACAGCTCCGTCAAAAGGTTTTTGGTGGATACAGGTGCAATGAATAGCTCTGTTTCTTGTTCGCTGGTCCCCGGGGCAGCTCTGTCTGGCCAAAATAATGTCTTGGTAGGCTTTTCAGGCATACCGGTCGTGAGCCCCATTTCCAAACCCCTTGCTTTGACTATTGGCCCTTTTACCGTACATTCGCCATTCTTATTGACAACAAATTGTGGAGATAATTTAATGGGACTAGATTAGTTGAAGAAGTTGCATGCAACAATTTGTTGTTCTCCGGATGGTGTCTATATGATGATAGGACCAAATGTGGCTAGTACCAAGCAGTGTTTTTCCACAGATGCGCCGCTCCCTGCTAATTTCAAAGGTGTGCCGGCTACGTTGTGGGCTACAGGTGATACGAATGTAGGGCTGTTGCAGATACCTCCGGTCTCTATTAAGATCAAAACAATGCTGTGTTGCCTCGTATGCCTCAGTACAAAATACCGCAGGCAGGTAAAAGAGCTCTATTGCAGATTATACAGGATTTGATCAAGTCAGTAGTTGTTGAGGAGACAGCAGCAAATGTGGAATGTTCTTTCCATTCTTAAGAAGGCACCCTTGGATTTCTCTGATGCTCATCCCGATGTCTATCGTTTTGTGATTGATTTGCGTGAGGTTAACAAAATAGTGCTCCCTCAGTTTCCTGTGGTCTCCGACATTACTGCCCTTCTGACTATGATTCCTTCCACTGCCAAAATATTTTCTGTGATTGACTTGAAGAATGCTTTCTTTAGCATTCCCACTCATCCCGATAGCAGGTATCTTTTTGGATTTACTCTAGCCGTTAGAAATTTCCAATTCTGTTGCCTCAGGGCTATACTGAAAGTACTAGCATATATAGTCAAACTTTAAAAGGCGAATTGGATTCTCTCACACTTCCCCTAGGTAATGTATTACTGCAGTATGTGGACGATCTCCTGATTGCTTCTGACACTGAAGAAGGTTGAAAACATGCGACAGTCAAATTATTACTGCATTTGGCACATCACGGACAAAAAGTGTCCCTTTCAAAATTCCAATATTGTCGACAGGAGGTCACCTACTTAGGTCACCTACTGTTGAAGGAGGGAAGGAGACTAACACCTGAACGCATTAGTGCTATTGTCAAAATACCCATCCCTAAGACTCAGTGGGATGTGCAAGCTTTTATTGGTATTACTTCGTATTGTCGGCACTGGATGCCTAACTTTCCCTACTAACAAAGTCGCTGTTGCAGCTGACCACTAAAGATGTCCATGAACCCTTGCCCTGGACGCCTAAATGTCACAAGCTTTTGAGCAATTAAAGGTTGCTCTTTGCTCTGCACCTGTGCTTGGCACCCCAGATTATGCTAAGCTGTTTGTGTTGTACGTTCACGAAATGGCTGGCTGCACGTTCTCTGTTTTAACAGAAGCCTTTGGAGGTAAGCAGAGGCTGTGTGCTTATTTTTCTGCTTTGCTTGATAACATCGCAATAGCCCTGCCAAGCTGTTTAAGAGCGGTCGCGGCCGTGGACGTCTCCATTTGACAATCAGCGGGGCTTGTCCTCGATATTGATCTCACCGTTATAGTAACTCATGCTGTGGGCACACTTTTGAACAAAACGAAGACACAGCACCTCACCAGTGCACGTCTGACCGGCTATGAACTGACCCTCTTTGAACCACAATTAAAAGATGTGCCACTCTGAACCCAGCCACATTACTACCCCTTCCTTCTGAAAGTGAGGACAGAGATATACATGATTGTATTTTTAGAATGGAAGAGGAGATGAAGGGACGGGTAGACCTGACTGATGTTCCCTTATCTGAACCACAAGGGGAACTATATGTCGATGGCTCTTGTTTTAAACTACCAGATGGCACCACCACTGCAGTGAACATTATTACTATGCTGCGTACTTTAATTGAGACATCACATGTACCTTATCAATCGGCCCAAGCTGCAGAACTAGTTGCTCTCCTTCGAGCTTGCAAGTTAAGGTAGGGACTGGCTGTCAATATTTATAATGACAGCCAGTACGCCTTCGGGGTTGCCCATAATTTGGGGCGTCTCTGGGCAGAGAGAGGATTCTTGACTTCACATGGGTTAAAAATCCAGAATGGCCCACTGATACACAGGCTTTTGTCAGCTCTGACATTTCCCAAAAAGCTAGCAATAGTGAAGTGCAGTGCCAACAAGGCAATTACTGATGATATGGGGAGGGGAAATGCATTTCCAGATCAGAAAGCTAAGGAGACAGCCCTATCTAAGATGAATAGAATGTTTGTGGCAGGTCCTGCTGGATGGGTACCTGATGGTGCAATGTTCGAAGATACGCTGGAGAATGTTAAAGAGACTCAAAGCAAGGCAACCATTGAAGAGTTAGCGATATGGCAGGAGAGAACAGGACGTTTAGACAAAGAAGGGTGCTGGACTGATAAGTCAGAGAAGCAGAGATGGATGTTACCAGATGCATATGTACTCCCTGTAGTCACAATGGCGCACATGCCAGCCAACATTAGTGCAAAGGGAATATGCAAGTTGTTAGACCCTGTATGGCAGAACGATAACATCCCTAAGGTAGCTGCTCACCTGGTGAAGTATTTCATGGTCTGCATGATATACAATCCTGGAAGAGGTACCCTTACACCCTTTGGTGAGTTTGCACCACCTTCCTTCCCTTTCAAGGTTCTCCAGATGGATTTTATCGAAATGGAACGAGTCAACAATTGGACTGAGGCTTACCCCACTAAAGAGAACACAGACATGGAAACGGCGAAGGCACTCTTAAAAGAGTTCTTCCCGTGCTTTGGCTTGCCCCGTTTGATTTAGAGTGACAACGGAAGTCACTTCGACTCAAAGGTTATCCAGTTAGTGTTCGATTGTTTGCACATCAAGCAGAAATTCCACGCAGCAAACCATCCCCAATCAGCAGGTTTAGTTGAAAAGTACAAAGGTACTCTCAAGCTGAAGTTGGCAAAGATCAAAGAAAGCACAGGATTGTGATGGCCAGATGCATTACCCCTAGCCCGGTTGTCCACAAAGGCGACAGCCCAATCCAGAACAGGGTTGTCATCATACGAGGTTGTTTTCGGCTGCCTTGCAAATGTCTGGAGAATCTTAAGGCCCGTTGTTTTTGTGATATAGAATACTCTTTGCTTGTGGACTACTTGTATGAGTGGACAAAACATTTGCGTTCAATTCACCAACAGATTCACAAGGCCCTACCGCCAATACCCGATGGACCAGGTCACGACATTCGACCTGGAGACTACATCTCCAGGTTAAGTTGAGGGTGTCTTCCCAGGATGGAGGATGCCCTATTCTGAGTGACATGGATTTCTTCAGAACATGCTGCGATCACGCAGCTCCACCGAGAAGTGCTCCATAGCACCACCGTGAACAATAGGAGTCTACCAGCGAGGCTCGGAAGGACGCTGGGTTTTGTGCCTCTTTTCTTTGTTTCATCATCGTTGGCTCCAATTGTAGGACCTTTCCTCTGGTAGTCTCTGGTAGTCTGATAAAAAAAAATATATAAATTTACCCATTTGCCCGCCTCATTATGGAAGAACAACAACTTTTGGCAGCCCAACGTTTTGAGCAAAGTGGTCCCAGTTGGTCTAGCTGGTCTACTAAAAGCAATGCAGTCTTTATTGTAATTGTTCATATTTTCTTAATAACTGCATTCCGGATTATGTGGTTTCTTGAGGAGAAATATCCTGTGCATTCTTTGATTGGTACTACCCTTGTTCCCCCGAGCATGTATTTGTCACTTTGGCCCCTCATAAGGAGAGACACAGGCAAACTGTCAGGTTCGCTGTGACTCCTTAGGATCAGGTCGAAGCACAAAGGGTTCCACCTCCCGACGTCCCTAACTCTGAATAATACAACACAGAGTATTAAGGCAATCAGGCGAGGGAAAGGAATTAGGGTAGGAACAGCGGGGAAAGGGAGACCTGTAACAAAAGAACACACGGTTAGTACAACACCTAGACTCTATTGCTACTCTCATATGATCTCACTATCCCTGTCTTATACCTGGGGGGTCGTACTTCAAGTACTCGGCCGTCCCATTCAACCACAAAGAGATTAGTCTCTCCCATACGATAGTCGCACCCCTAAAATAACAAGGCAAACAGGTCAGACCAACATCTCGCATGCTAGCAATCAAATGTACAAGCATTCTTTCTCCTACATACCCGTATTCATTCCTTTCCTGCTTGACTCTAAAAATGTGCAACAAGGGGAGGTCATACGATGTGAGTCTCGTACGCCTTAGAGGCGTCCCCTGACTTTGGTCACCAGCGTCCGCCAAGCTAGACCACGGGGAGATGCGAAAGTTCAAGGAAGCCCCAGTACTTTGAATCGAGAGATTCCAAGAAGCCCAAAGTTAAATCATAAGGATGGGGAAAAGGAAACCAAGAGAAGGACTTCCCTGCCTGTGCAGAAGCTCCGTGATTGGCTGCTCCCACGGCGGGCTGTAGGCTTCGGCAAAGAATCCAAAGGCGGGTAGGATTGCGCTTACGTCAGCGCTCTCCACTGCCCTTCGTCAGATCCCAGGACGGGAAGTAAGTCTGGCCACAGAGCCCCGATGTGGGCAGGAGCGCGCTCCCTTCAGCGCTCTCCACTGCCCTTCGCACTCACACAGCGTCTGGGGCCACGAAGCAGCGAGGAACCAAAAGGTGGGGCAGCGCAGCGCTTCCTTCAACGCCTACGCGTCACCCTCCACGAATGTACGTGGTCAACAAATGGAGACGGCAGCGCTCCTGCTTGCGCGTCTCCTCGAAGCAGTGTTTCCCGCAGTCCCACGGCTACTGGCACCGTAGCTCCTCCAGCGTCACTTGCGGAACACCCGAAAGCTGTGAATCCTCACGGCCGAACATCAACAAATTACGTGCGCGGAACGATCGCGCGGTCGCGTAATATCCAGAACGCCCCGCCCATCCACCGGCGGGGTTTCTGGGAGTTGCAGTTCGTACTCCCCACGCGTTTCGTAGGCGCCTGGATTCAGCGCCTGACACAAACATACGTTGACAATGTTTTCTTACAGATGCTTCTTCAGGCGCACCATACCTCTAATGTTACTGATTGCTGGGTTTGCGGCTTGCTCCCTTCTGTAATGCATAAAAATAATAAATTAATGTCCCTACCCTTTTATTATTTAAGGAGCTGTGAGGCATGGTTTCAACTGTTCACCATGGTATATATTCATTACCATACTGATGCAATGAACATGACGTATGCTGATTATGAGACTGTGATAGAATATATCTGTGTACACCAGAGGTTTACTTCAGGAGAACAAGGGGTCCCTGATACGTTGCATCAAGATGCCTGTATGAATATTTATGAAGTGAAAAACAATATAACATGGCTCTAAAATGAAGTTATGGATTTTAAAGATTCTAATGTTACTAAATACTTCAGGTCTTTTCAGATGCCTAATATTACTAAAGATGAAGCAATGCCAGTACCAGTAGTTAATACGACAGCTAGTTTCGGTGTTCAAGGTTTTGGGAGTGTTAAGGTGGGAAGGAGTATTTGCAATTATACCTATGATTTGAGCACAACCAATAGCCCACCTTTACTCCCACCCCATAATGTGTATTTTGTTTGTGGGTCTCAGGCCCGTGTATGTCTGGAATATGTTACGTCTCTTTACTCCTACCCCAGTATATATAGCCCCATCCAATTACCATGGGGACCACGGATTACAGCGTAGGGGAGTCGGTCTGTCCTATATCAGAACGGTTATCATTACCAAGGACATTAATCAAACAGATACCACGTAGCAGCAGTTCACCGAGGCCATGAAGGGTATTGTGCATTTCTGGGGTCCTATGTCCAATAGCCTTAACGTTCGCAGACTCACAAGGGTTGTGGAGGAAGTTATCAATACCACAGCAGGAATACTGACCAACATTACAGATGAGCTTCAGGCTACGAAACTGGTTCCCCTACAAAACAGGATGGTGTTAGACGCCATCCTTCCTGATCGGGGTGTGGCCTGTCGCGTCATCGGTAGTAGTTGCTGTGTGTACATACCGGACCATGCTCTGAATGTCTATGCTGCAATACAGAAGTTGCATCGACTTGCATCAGATATTCACCAAGAGAATGGTACCTGGTCTCTTTCTGGCTGGTTCTGGGGTTTGATAGCATCCTGGGGTTGGGAAATACTCCTTTTTCTAGTAGCCATTGCGGGTGTCATTTTCACTTTTGCCTGTGTATCAATTGTCTTCCTGCCTGCTGTACATATTGTGTTAGCAAGTTAACACCTGCACCCAAGGCCCCACGACATGATGCTAAGCCGTCAGCAATGATGATGCAAACTGTCCATGACTCGAGGAATATAGACAAGGGTATTTTTGGATATTAGCAGTATGTGTATTGCTCTGCATTAATGAATTTTCTTATTATGCTAGGATAGACAAACATTGTTCAGCAAATGCTAAAAGGAGGGTCTGTTGGACTGCAAATGGACCTAGCCGACTCCTTCTAGCATTGTGCGAGTTAAGTTAGCATTTGCGGCGCCATTTTGTCTATAGCCGCCGTTTTGCACTGTGATCGAAAGTAAGCTTCTGTCTCACGAACTGTCTACCTCAGCGAAAAGCTGCTTCGAGTTACTCGTATTCAAGGGTGAATCCTAACGTACTAATGAATAGCTTATTCTGCCTTTGCATGCCTTTCCTCTCCCGTAGCCTTGCTCCCACACTAGAGCGTTGAGCCTGAACAAGGCAACCTTGAGAATGTGATAATATGTACACGTTCTGCAGGTGGTAGCTCACCCTTGTGTACCTCCTTTGTTTATCAGTGCCCACGCATGAAAATTCCAGTCTGTGTGGGTCTTTAGGGGAGTTGGAAATGTATATTATGTTTTACCAAGTGTTCTGAAAACAGTCCCATTGGTAGTATCTAAGTAGACTAGTCTGACTGGACTCCGCTCCAGTGCAATTACTAATAAATAACTTGGTTTGTATTCTCTACTGTCCCATCAACTCTTCATTTCTTGGACAGCCCAGAGGTGGTCGCGAGTGACCTGGGTGGCCCTAATCGGGTCACTTCCTTCATCTAGCTACGTGCGAGAGATCCTACCTATGTGGTCAAAGGTAAGTCCAACTTCAGGTCTCCAGCGAGGGTGGAAGCAGGAGACCTGAGCTCTCTTACAAACAACTGTGTCCAGTGTTTTGGATGACTACAATTCCACACAGTGCTTCTGCTTACTCATATAAAACATATGTTAGAAGTTTTTTTTCTTTTTAAACACATCCCGTTTTCGTTTTAGGAATAGGGGCTGCATTAAAAAAGAAAATCACAGGCATGGTGATCTGCTGGCCCCCCAGCCGCTCACCAACCCTGCAATTGCAGCCAATTTTAGTGGATCGAAATTTACGACCTACCTCATGCATAATAATGAGGTAGGTCAAATTGCAACCCAGTTAGAATTGTGATTTTATGAATAGACCTTTTAGTACGTAGGTCAGTTCACACAATTAGAATCGATTCAGTAAAAGTCTATGCTCAATGTGCGACTACTTTTACCAAATAGATTCTTAGTACATTTGACCCAGAACTTCTACATTGCATACCATGTTCTAATGAAGAATCGAAACTCAAAGGCAACAACTATCAAACTGTCTACCCATGATACGACATATAGCCAGTTACTGTATGTAACAACCAGCAACCTCCCCATATCCTTGCATTAAAATGAACTCTCATCCTATCAAATTCCTACCCTGCCACTATATACTTTCCGTCTGCCAACCTCTTAAACATCCATTGCAAAAGTAAACGCATTTCAACCTCTACACTCTCCTATAACATAACTACAAACAACTCTTTCTTTCTCATTCTCGTATTATATTGTAGTATTTGTATACTGGTTACTACCTGTATCTGGGATGCTGCATTGGTTACCCACACACAAACCAGAAAGCTTCACTGTTTGTGTGGTTGGAGGCTGGTGTTTTTGTTTTGAACCTATATAGGGAGTGTTTTCATGTCACGTGTGAAGCCAACATTTTCAGCAGGAGTTCACACACATGGCCCCTTTCAGGCTCTCAAATGTAGATAAGCACCAGTCAGAGGATCCTAGTCTGGTTGTAGCTCAGGCACCAGTTAGACAGGTATGCTGAATGTGCACAGCTGAAAGGCAAAACTCTTGGAAGGTTGCTGCCCTGACAGTGCTAGAGCAGATTTGTTTGCCTTGTTTTTCCCTGCCGACCTCGCCGTGTCCAATGTTCTTCTTAGATCCTAGAAACCTTTCTTCTTTCTAGTTTACATAATGAGGCATCCTCCTGATCTTCTAGAATTTCCTTCCAGATAATTCTACTTTCATTGTTAGTAGTGAATGACATGGTAGGGTAAAAAAGAGACAATGAGGTAAAAGGAAACATGCCCAGCTTCCATTATTTTAGTTACGACAGCATCATGGAACCTATCTGGTAGTTTTCAATTTATTCATTCTTAGGTCATCTCTTCCCTGAACCTGTACGTTTTGTGAAAAACATTTTGTATATATGCCTCCAAAAGTTAACTGCCCTGTGAGGAGGAGCGGGTCTACAGAGAGAAACAACCAGATGTACACTGGCTTCCTTACCGTCCATATACAGGCAACCAGGAAGCCGACATAACGACACCTCTTTTCCCCACCCCCCCAGTACGTTGCATCTGACCTGGAAGTCCCTCCTCCCGGAAGTGACAGGACACAGCAGCTCGACCAATCAGGTAACGGACGTGGAGGTCAGAGGAGGCAGAAAAAGCCGGAAGTCGAAAGAATCAGCGCGTCCCTTGGAAGACAGTCGGAGGTAGCGGAGAGAGACGCCGAAAGGCTCGAGGACATCATTCCCCATCGAGAGGATGCCAGGAGAACCGAGGACGCCGCTTCCCGTCGAGAGGACGTCGAGGAAATCCCCACGGAAGAACCGGAGGCTCCTGACGTCTGGACCGAGGAGTGGTGGAGCCCGGGGTACACGTCCGAGCTGCCACAACTCAGGAGAGTTGTGGCAGACAGCGGTACGTAACGGGGACCACAGGGTGGGTCAGGAAGTGCGGTGGAGGGTTTAGGGAAGAGGGTCCCTCTCTTAGTCGACCGTCAGTGTCAGGAGAGGACTTAGAGGCAAACCAACCACCCTAATCCCAACCCCATGATACGACCACCCCTTTTGCTATTATGCTCCTTTGAACTTCTTCATTTTCTTTCGTCCCTTCACTCCCCTTTGTCAGGGTTACACCGGGTGTGGTGACAGTATACCAGAAGTACCAAAACCTGTACTTGACCGCTCTTTCTTTTGTTTTGGGTTACCCCGGGGAGAACCACACCAGAGACGGCAACCGGAGAAAAGGAGGAACAGCCCCACCTTCCTACAACTGAGGACCAAACCTATGAAGACATCAACGAACAGGATTGTTTCTACCCCCACTTTGCCTATCTGCATATCTTACTTTATATACTTTCCGTTAGCCCTTCTGGTGGGTTATTGAAAATCAGCAATAAAAAACCCTACACTATTCAACCCCTACGGCCTCCTCGCTTCTGTTTCCGACCGTCCCTCCGACATTTGGTGTCAGAAGTGGGATCGGAGGAAATGGAGGCAATAGTCAAAAAAATGGCGGAAGGCTAAGACCGTCTGGAAAACATAATGGCCAGGTTCTTAGAAACTGCAGAAAACTAACGAGAAGCGCTACACAAAGTCCTTGCTGGACAAAGCCAAACCCAGGAATCCACCTTAGGCAAGCTTGCTGACGTACTAGGACAACCCAGAGGTTTCACCGCCCCCCCCCTCGGTAGTCGTACAGAAGTACGTTCCCGGAGAAGACCCCAACATTTTTCTAGCCAACTTTTAGAGACTCGCCCGCGCAGCCCTTAGGCCTGAAGATAGGTGGGGACAATATCTAGGACCCTTGCTCTCTGGCGATCTTCAAGCTGCTTAACAGGCAGCCAATCCTCTTGGGACCACTCCGTATCCTGACATTAAAAGGTGTATACTTGAACGTCTGGGCATTGATGATGAGACATATAGAATGCTACTTGGTGGACATTTTGGGGGGGACAAAACAGAAAAGGCTATCCTGGAAAGATTTTATTGGCCAGGTATATACCAACAGGTCAGAAAATACTGTCGTGAGTGTACAGTTTGCCAAAAAACTAGTCAACATATTCCACCCCGTGTACCCCTGAGACCTTTACCTATCATCGATGTACCCTTTTCCAGGGTGGGGATGGATATCGTATGACCCCTTTTACCCTCACGTAATGGTTATCGCTATCTCCTGGTTTTAGTTGATTATGCCACCCGGTTCCCGGAAGCCATTCCCCTCAGACAGCCCAATACCACCCAGATTGCTAAAGCTATGATCAACGTTTTTTCACGTGGAGGATTTCCTACAGAAATCATTACCTATTAGGGTACCCCTTTTACCTCTAAATTGATGAAGCAGGTATGTCAACAATTGAACATTAAGCAGATACGAACGGCCGCCTATCATCCTCAAACTGATGGATTGGTAGAACGCTATAATGCCACCCTAAAAACCACCCTGAAGAAACTACTCAATCTAGAAACACGCAAGTGGGAGGACATGCTTCCATTGGCCTTTTTTGCCATACGGTGCGTACAGCAAAAGAGTTTAGGCTATTCCCCATTTGAACTCTTGTACAGAAGGCCACCACGTACCCTTCTGGATATGGCTAAAGAAGAATAAGAAGAAGAGGCCAATACGGCCAAACCTTTATTGGAGTATGTAACAAACCTTAAGTCACATTTGAATCAAGTTCGAGAGATTGTAAAAACCAATCTAGAAAATGCACAAAAGACCCAAAAAACCCAATACGATAAAGCGACTAGGGAGCGGTCCTTCCAAATAGGCGATCCAGTCTTAATACTTCGTCCCACCTCAGAACATAAACTCTTATGTCAGTGGCAGGGTCCCTTCACAGTAGTTGATAAGGTAACACCCGTCACTTACAAAGTCGAAATGGGACCATCAGGAAGCCCCACACAAATATACCATATTAATCTATTAAAAAAATGGGAAGGGCCGAAACCGGTTCTAGTCACCGACCTATCCCCATCACCACTAGCACAAAGCATTGACCCAGACCTCGCTGACCCCCTTAGAGAACAACTAAAAACAGCACTCCAATCAGTACAAAATGTCTTTTCACTGCTCCCAGGCAGAACTAACCTGGTAGAACATGAGATCCACACTACATCCGGGAAGACTGTTCATCTACGTCATCGAACCCTCCAAAAGCGAGTGGAGCTCCCCTATAGTACTTGTACCGAAGCCCGATGGGTCCATCCGCTTCTGTATCGATTTCAGGGAAATAAAAACTAGGTATCACAGTTTGATGCATACCCCCTCCCTAGGGTCGATGAAATGGTAGAGAGGCTCGGGAAGGCACAATACATCAGTACCTTAGATCTCTGTAAAGGGTACTGGCAGGTACCCCTGAAGCCCCAGGACAGGGAAAAGACAGCTTTTTGTACCCCGACAGGTTTATACCACTTTAAGGTATTACCATTCGGACTCCACGGGGCCCCCGCCACCTTTCAGAGGCTTATGAATACCTTATTACAGAAACACAGGCAATACGCAGCAGCGTACTTGGATGACATAATCATCCATAGCGATTCATGGGAAGAACATCTTAAACACCTAAAAGCAGTGGTCCAAACCCTAGGAAACGGAGGATTGACCATTAACCCCAACAAAAGCAGGTTAGCTGCTAGGTCCGTGAAATATCTAGGCTTCCTCCTGGGAGAAGGATGCATAAAACCCCAAGAAGAAAAAGTAGCAGCCATTTCACAAGTTCCCTTCCCCAAGACAAAAAAAGACCTCAGAGCCTTCCTGGGTCTCCTGGGATATTACAGGCGATTCATCCCCCACTTTTCCCAGATCGCTAGTCCTTTAACTGATCTATTGAAGAAGGCTATACCGACAGAAAGACGTCTAAAAACGCCATCCTCCACAGAGCAGGCCTCTTTCCAAGAACTAAAACGTCTCATCACCTCACAGCCCCTTCTAGTGAATCCTGATTATGAGAAACCGTTTATCCTGCAGACGGATGCCTCCGACACTGGCCTTGGGGCGGTTTTGTCACAACCAGATGACCAACAACAAGAGAGGCCCATACTTTTCATCAGCCGCAAACTATACCCCAGAGAAACTCGGTATGCGGTGATCGAAAAAGAAGCACTGGCCATCAAATGGGCAGTAGAAGCGCTCCGTTATTATCTAGATGGTAGGGCCTTCCTCCTTTACACAGACCATGCACCCCTTGAGTGGCTGTCCCAAAACAAAGGTCACAACCCCAGAATCTTACGGTGGTTCCTAGCCCTTCAACCCTTCCAATTTACCGTTCGCCATAGGAAAGGAAAAGACCAGGCCAACGCAGACTTCCTGTCTAGGTATCCTCAGGGTCCTTTTCTTGTTAACAAGAAAGATAGGGTAGGGGGATGTGAGGAGGAGCGGGTCTACAGAGAGAAACAACCAGATGTACACTGGCTTCCTTACTGTCCGTATACAGGCAACCAGGAAGCCGACATAACGACACCTCTTTTCCCCACCCCCCAGTACGTTGCATCTGACCTGGAAGTCCCTCCTCCCGGAAGTGACAGGACACAGCAGCTCGACCAATCAGGTAACGGACCTGGAGGTCAGAGGAGGCAGAAAAAGCCGGAAGTCGAAAGAATCAGCGCGTCCCTTGGAAGACAGCCGGAGGTAGCGGAGAGGGACGCCGAAAGGATCGAGGACATCATTCCCCATCGAGAGTACGCCGAGAGAACCGAGGACGCCGCTTCCCCTCGAGAGGACGTCGAGGAAATCCCCACGGAAGAACCGGAGGCTCCTGACGTCTGGACTGAGGAGTGGTGGAGCCCGGGGCACACGTACGAGCCGCCACAACTCAGGAGAGTTGTGGCAGACAGCGGTACGTAACGGGGACCACAGGGTGGGTCAGGAAGTGCGGTGGAGGGTTTAGGGAAGAGGGTCCCTCTCTTAGTCGACCGTCAGTGTCAGGAGAGGACTTAAAGGCAAACCAACCACCCTAATCCCAACCCTATGATACGACCACCCCTTTTGCTACTATGCTCCTTTGAACTTCTTCATTTTCTTTCGTCCCTTCACTCCCCTTTGTCAGGGTTACACCGGGTGTGGTGACGGTATACCAGAAGTACCAAAACCTGTACTTGACCGCTCTTTCTTTTGTTTTAGGTTACCCCGGGTAGAATCACACCAGAGACGGAGAAAAGGAGGAACAGCCCCACCTTCCTACAACTGAGGACCAAACCTATGAAGACATCAACGAACGGGATTGTTTCTACCCCCACTTTGCCTATCTGCATATCTTACTTTATATACTTTCCGTTAGCCCTCCTGGTGGGTTATTGAAAATCGGCAATAAAAAACCCTACACTATTCAACCCCTACGGCCTCCTCGCTTCTGTTTCCGACCGTCCCTCCGACATGCCCTTTGTCTGGTCCATTCCCACTCTATCCTCTCTCCCCTGCCCATCATCTTTGCTTTTACCTCTAGCCTGTGGCCTTTCAACTAAAAGAATAGTAGCCAGTAGGTGTGATTTCCGGTCTCACATTTGAATTAATACCAGGAAAATGAGTTGATGTACCGAAGCAAAGAGATTACTGACTGTGCAGCTAAAACGCATGAGAAATACAGAGAGATTGTTCAGGAAAACATTGAAAACCTGGCTGTTCAGGTTCCCCTGAACCGCATGGCTATCGCTATCTCTGCTGCTGCTAGCGCTGGGACACCCCCGTTGGGGGTAGCCGTGCACTTTATAAGTGGTAATAATAAATTAAAAGAATTGGCAGGGAAATATGAGGTAGCCCTCTCCAAGAGTCTTCCTTTGCAGAAATGTTTCAGGGCACAAGTAGATGATGAAGCGATTGTCACTATGCGATCTTCAGTGATGAAATTCCATATTGCTGAATTAGTTAAATGCATGGGGCAATGGAAGTTAGAGAGCAGGAGGGCGAAGAAACAGGGAAAGAAAAAGAAGCAAACAGACATTGTAGAGTTAAATGGTAAAACACTTCCAGATGAAAATAAGGCTCTGATGTTCCAAACTAGGGCGATACCAGGTGGAGGGTATGTTTACGTGCCATGGAGTTGAGGTGATAGTGTCATTTACAGACAATTTCTCAATATTGAGAGAGAATCCTTTACAATTGATAAGATTTCAAATGTTTTGTGAACAGATTTGAATATCTTCTTCGACATTGTGGTACGTAGTGATTTATAAGTTGAGTGTGAGATAGCTATACAGTGGCCATGTACAGAGCCCCAGTGATCCCCATGCTTGTGCACCATCTCCTACGGTGATGACCAAGTATGAGCAGGTGATCACTTTCCTGAAGAGAAATGTCCCGGCAAGGGATACTGATTGGCTAGAGATCAATAGATCAACTTAGGATGATAAAGAATCAGTGCATGCCTACTATGAAAGATTGTGGTCAAGAAAATCCTGAAAAAGAAGATATGGGAAGCTTTGTGTCACAGTTTGTTCTTGGGTTGGGTCCAGAGATCAGTATGCACATACAACAGAATGTTATTTACTGGCAGCCTAAACCATTAGATGAGACCCTGAGGTACGCTAAGTACGGCAATGACTAGCAAGAGATGAGGCAGAAATGTCTTAAGGAAAAGTTTATGGTTGGCCAAACAAAGTGGTCACAGAAAGGTTTCAAAATCAACCGTATTTTGGAAATGTTGGTGGAATGCAAGGTGTTGGTTTACCATAGTGGAGGTCAGGTGATACAAGGTGGAATTGATCTGCACAAGGTAGAGGTTGAGGTGTTCCTGTTGATCCACATTCTGGTGTAGATATCACAGCATTGAAGAGAATGACTCCTTGCCATTATTGTAAACTAATTGGGCATTGGAAGAGGGAATCTCAACAGATCCCCAATATGGTAGTTGGTGATTGACAAATGCAGAATGTTCAACTCAAATGTGGAATGTCCCAGTTGAGCAAATACAAATTCCAAATCAGTCATAAGCTTCAATGATGCAAGTTACGCAAGCTCCGATGCCTCTACAGAACGTGGGTAACACTAGGCTAAATGTGAATCAAGTTCCAAGACCAATTCCGAATCTTTTTCAGAATCAGAACCCATGTTCACAATTACCCATGTTTGAGAATGAGATTTTTGAATTCGATAACTGACAATGATGGTGCCTGAGTGGGGGAAGAACAATTGCGTACTTGGCCCAGTTTTAGAGGTAGATCTGAGTGGTCCATATGTAGAAGGTGAGATGAATGGCCACTAAGTGTCATTTTTAATGGACACCAGTGCTACCAGCTCCTCTGTTAGAACAGTGGAAGTTCCTGACTAAAGCCTCTCAGGAAAGAAGATCCAAAGTTGTAGGTGTTACAAATAAATAACCCTGTGCCAAAGAAGGTCCCTGTAAAATTAGGCTCATTTGATGAGGATCACTAATTTGGTATATGTGATTCAAGTCCTGTAAACCAGTTAAGGAGGTAACTTTTGTAAAAATTAAATTTCACAATATACTGTACACCAGATGGTGTCAAGTTCCAAATGCATGATGAGGATGTTGCATTTAAGATGGCCAGACAAGAGATAGCAGTTGGACTGTTCCCTGTGAGAACTGTAGAGGACTTACCTTCAGATTTATGAGATACTGTGAAACCCGAAGTGTGGAATTTTTCAGACAAAGAAATTGTACTTATTAAAGGTATAACACCTATCTTAATAAAGGGTAAACCTAATGCTGAGTTTTTAAAAACCCCCTCCATACTATTTCACACCCGAGATAGTGGCTGGAATCACTCCAGTGATTGAATCAATGCTACACAGGAGTTTGGAATTCCTATAGCCCATTACCCAGGACATATTGTTTTTTGGGGCCATTAACTTTCAATATTTATTTTATACTTGGGATAAGTAGGCCCAACCCCTTAAAGCATAAACCCTTTGGCTGCCAGTTTACAAAACCACATTATGAATCTGTGAACAGTATTGTCTGCAGTTAATGCATATGTTAATGCTGGTCGAACTTATATTTATGGTTAAATAATGCAAAACCTTTATTATTAGTATTGGCGCTCAAAGGAAATATTGTAAATCGGACTGCAATGACAGTGGTTCTAGTCTCAAAATGTGTACACAATTGCAAAGTTTAACAATATGAGGCAATGTATAATGCTCCCTGAATATTCTCTGATTAGATGCAAATATTTGCAGAAGCTTTAAAAGCAAGACTGATGATTCTTTGCTTTTAAAATAAAATGTTCACAAAAAAATTGCAACTAGGAAAAAAACATTTTGCTAAACTCCTGTGAAATATTAGGTACCAAGACTTTAAAGTATCATTTAATAAAATGTGTTTTTGCATTTTAATATTTCCAGAAATATTCATAGTGGAAAATCAATGTTACCAGTTTCAATAAGATTATTGGTAACATGAAAATAAACAAGCATTGGCAAAGCAGTTAGGGGCAGATTTATGACGTCTGGCGCATCTCTGCTAATCAGCAGAGATGCGCCAGAAGACTTGCGACGCATCTGCCCACCCGTGCGCCACCATTGATGCACCGCATTTACAATGCGGTGCACCGTGGCACTCGGATGGGCAGATGCGTGACGCATCTCCTGTCGTAAAGGCGGCGCATTGCTGGAGTTGCGTGGCAAGCGCAACGCAGCTCCAGCAAGGCTCGGGGGTGCCCTATCCCTTACATGCTGCATCAATCCTTACGCCTGCTTCAAGCAGGCGCAGGGTTTTGACGCAGCATGGCCTTAAAAGCGACTGAGTGAAATCTTGTAGATTTCACTCAGCCACTTTTAGGAGGCGTTCCTGAGCCGGAACGCCCCCCCCCCCCTGCTCCAGAACGCCTACATGTGGCGCAGGGCTTTACAACGTGACACATCTGCCAGATGCGTCACGTTGTAAATACCCCACAGCATGGCGCAGGATTTGCGCCGCCGCTGAGTCACAAAAGTGACGCAACGGTGGCGTAAATGAGGCGCAAGGGGCTCATAAATCTGCCCCATAATTCTTATATTGGTGGTCAGCCTTTCGGTTTTTTCAGTGCGTGCCTTGATTTGACTTGGTTTCTGTAAAACGTTATTGTTGTAAGAGTTGGTAGGCCCTCACCATTATAACAAACATTTACACAAAGGAAACATTTTTTTGGTATCAAAAAGCACACATTGCCACCCACAGTAGTCCCTGGCACTGAAAAAAACTACTTTTTGTGCCGATATGCTCCTTGTGAAAGAGCAGAATGATGTCACAGAGAGGGAAGCCAGCCTAGAGAAAGAGAATTTTTCTAAAAACGAAATATATTGATTAACACCAGACCAAATTACGGGCCAAGGAACAAGTGGATTTATTTTAAAGGAATAGTAGATATATGAAGGAACCTGTCCCATGGACAAGTAGATATTTTATTAAATTCCACACCCCTTCTGAGAAAGATAGTTAAAAGTCCATGCAACTTACCGATCATGGACTTGCAAAAGCTGAACAGCCAGTATAGCATAATGCAGAACGTATAAACAATTAACAGTATAGTCATTCCATGCTGTCCAGTGGTACTAATTCCAGCTACAATATTGTTTCAGATCCCCTGTGATGCTGAATGATTCACCGCGGTTGATTTTTGCCAAGCCTTCTTCTCAATTCTGTTGCATAAGAATAGTCAATATTTATTACCTTTTCGGTTCCAAAATAGAATTTTGGCACGGTGCAGAGTTCCACAAGAGTATACAGAGAGCCCATTGATCTACAATCAGATCTTGAAGGAATCTTGAGTCATTGCAAAGGCTATGTAAATCTGTTCTTGTACAGTTTATCCACAACCTGCTTGTGGCACAAAGTACACAAGAAGCCGGTAAACAGGATACAATTGCTCTGCTAAATCATTTAGCTGAGAACAGACACAAGGTGTCCCTTGGCAAGTTGCAATGCTCAAAAAGAAGTCCTATATGTAGGACGTCACATTGAGAAGGTGTCACAAGAGAGAATTATGGCTATTTTGAAAATCCACCTAAAACGCATAGAGAAGTCAGAATGTTTATGGGAATGGTGGGTTACTATAGACCGTGGATACCCAACTTTTTCCTAATGGCCAAGCCTTTAATAAGGCTGGCACACAAAGATGTGACTGATCCATTTCAAGTGACAACAATTGCTTAAAAGCGTTCCTTGAGCTGAGAAAGTCTCTGTTGTGCCCCAGCATCAGGAATGCTTGATTACAGTAAAATGTTAACTTTTTTTGCAGTGAGAGAGTGGCCTACGCTCGCTCCGTGCTTACTCAATTGCATGCAGACTCTCAAAAACCTGTGGCATATCAACTGCCCTTGGCCCTGTAGCTGCAGGTCTGCCTAACTCCCTTAAAGCTGTGGTTGGTGTCAGTATTGAGAGAAGCAACAGTACAGTCATAGGACATCTTTAGATGAGGTCCCACATTCAGTGGAGATTTTGCTTAATCGCACCAAGACTCAAAATATTAACAGCAGGCTTACAAAGTACAAAGAATTGATTGATTCTTGCTGATGAAAATGTGGTTCTACAAAGATATCAGACTCTTAATCCCGCTACACTGCTACCATTGCCAGAAAATTAAATTCATGGGGAGAAGGTTGAGCATGACCGTTTTTATGTCACGGATTTGTGCACCAAGCCGAGCCTTGATAATACTGAGGCTGAACCCCTTGATGAGCCCAATTATTTGTTGAGGGCTCATGTTTAAGAGATAATGAGGGGTATTTGTATGTAGCTTATACAGTCTATACAGTTCAGGAAGCCTCCTGGCTTCAAGGTGTCAACTCTGCTCAGGTAGCAGCACTGGTCACCCTTCCCACAGACTGTTATATTTCACACCAATTGAGGATCACAACATTTCCCAATACTCAATATGGATTTGGGGTGGTCCCTGACTTTGGATAGTTATGGTTGCAGAGGGAATTCATGACTTCAGCAGCATCTCCTATCCGGAACTAAGAATATGTGATTGGACTGTTGGAAGCTTTACAATTGTCACAAGAAATTGTAGTTGTTAAATGTATAACCTACAGGAGTGGAAATGACTACGTGACCAGTGGAAACAACTACGTGACCAGTGGAAACAGATAAGCTGATGAAGTTGCTCGGTATTGTGTAACTGTGGCATGCACATTTAACAGAGAGTATACAAATGAATCCGATAAAGACGCTGCTTTTTCTATGCTGTTGTCTGTAACTGATAATTGGGAGGAAATCAAGAGATTGCGTGAGGAAGTGTCAGGAGCGGAAAGACAAGGGTAGGTTAGAGCAGGATTTGTTAAGAAGACAAATGGGATTTGGGTCTCTGCCGACAGAAGACCTATGTTACGTGATAGTCTGTTATGTCCAATGAGTAGACTTTTTCATGGACCCACACACATAAGGAGGAATGCTTTGGTGAAGTTCTTCAGGCAGAATTAGTTCAATCGCCAATTTAAAGTTTTAGCTGAGAAATTGAGTCACAGATGCGTGGCATGTCAGCAAATGAGTGTAGGGAGAAGAACTTTTGTAACCATGAGTACACTTTTAACAGAATGCAATTGGACTTTATCAAGATGCCGGTCTGTAACAGGCTGAAATAGATCCTGGTCATAGTGTGCATTTTTCCTAATCTTTGGGAGCCTGCCAACATGGAGGAATGACAGTCTTACTGTAGCCGAACTGCTGTTGTGACAACTCATATCATGACTCAGATTTCCGGTTTCTCTTGAGTCAGACCGAGGAACTCATTTTAATAATGACATCCTTAGAATGTTGTGTGTGGCACTGCAATTGCAACAGAGATTACACTGTAGCAACAGACCAGAAGCTTCAGGAATTGTTGAACAAATTAATGGGAGACTGAGACCTCATTTGGCCAAAGTATGTGCATCCACCACTCTAAAATGGCCAGATGCTTTGCCTTTGGTGTTGATGAGCCTCCGAAGTACTCCTGACAGAAGAACAGGATAGGCACCACATGAAATACTCATGAGACATGCCATGCGACTGCATGCTGTGCCTGCGGATGCACTTGTAAATATCACAGATGACATGATTCTCAACTATTGTAAAGGACCTGGCTGATGTGGTGCATTCTGTTTCTCACCATGTTGGAGCTGTTACTGCCTTTCCGAACCAAGAACAATGCCGTGACCTTAGCCTTGGCAACTGGGTGTTTGTAAACAATCACATTCAGAAATCATTTTTAGAGCTAAGGTGTAAAAAACCCTACCAGGTGATCCTGATCACAAATACTGCAGATAAATGCGGTGGACCACCTAACTGGATCCATTTTTCACATACCCAAAGAGTGAGATGCCCGCTCGACAAAGTAGTGACATTGGAACTAGGTCCACAACCTCCTGTGCTTGGACGTCTTGAAGGCCCAGAGAGGGGTGTCATAAACCAGAGTTCCTCAGCTATCCAGTTACCCGACATCTTGAAGAGTAATGTGGAAGCGTGTCCGGAGGGGAGGGGGGAGATATCCAAGACCCGAGAGGGATGGTGCTGTAGTGCAAGCACAGGTGTAAACGAGTGGTCCTGAAGAAGGAACGAGGGAGAGGAGTGTGAGAACTCAAAAGAGAGAAGAATGGCCAAAGAACAGTGAGCAGTTAAGATCCAGTGTGTCAGTTGAACGCATACTGCAAACCATCATCAAATAAACAGAATCATGTGGTGTGAGCGACACAGAAGATCAATAGAAGCCAGGAGATCAAAAAGAGCAAGTGTATGTTGTCATAGGTATTTTGCACCCGAGTGTACTTATACTGACAATGTGTCCAATTAGACAGCCTATGACCCAAATGAAATGAGAACAGAACCACTTGAACCCCCAAGATATGCCACATCATCCCAGCATACAATAAATCTTTGAAACTGATCCATCATTGAGCTTGACTCATTGACATTTGATTGATTCAATTAGGCAATACAAAATGTAGTGAGGCGACATCAACATTGCCTATCAAAAAATGTTTTGGGCCCTTGCTTGTCGCGGGTACTTGGGCCTCCCACACAAGTGAGGCACCATTTTTATCGGGAGACCTGGGGGAACGCTGGGTGGTGGGAAATTTGTGTGAGCCCGGTGATGCCACAACTTTCCCACACAAAAATGTGTGAAAAAAGTGATTTTTTCAGCTAAAATTGAGGTTTGTAGGGGATTCTGGGTAAGGAAACGTTGGGGGATCCACGCAAGCCATACCTCCCTCGAAGCCCCCGGGTGTCTAGTTTCCAGAAATGTGTGGGTTTGGTAGGTTTCCCTAGATGGCCGCCGAGCACGGGGCCAAAAACCCAGGTGACCCCCCTTGCAAAACCAGGTGGTTTTGAGATAGGCAATTTTGATGTCACCTCACTACGTTTTGGGCCCTTGCCTGTCGCGGGTACTTGGGACTCCCACACAAGTGAGGCACCATTTTTATCGGGAGACCTCGGGGAACGCTGGGTGGTGGGAAATTTGTGTGAGCCCAGGGATGCCACAACTTTCCCACACAATAATGTGTGAAAAAAGTGATTTTTTTTCAGCTAAAATTGAGGTTTGCAGGGGATTCTGGGTAAGGAAACGTTGGAGGATCCATACAAGGCATGCCTCCCTGGAAGCCCCCGGGTGTCTAGTTTTCAGAAATGTGTGGGTTTGGTAGGTTTCCCTAGATGGCCGCAAAGCACGGGGCCAAAAACCCAGGTGACCCCCCTTGCAAAACCAGGTGGTTTTGAGATAGGCAATTTTGATGTCACCTCACTACGTTTTTGGCCCTTGCCTGTCGCGGGTACTTGGGCCTCCCATACAAGTGAGGCACCATTTTTATCGGGAGACCTGGGGGAACGCTGGGTGGTGGGAAATTTGTGTAAGCCCAGTGATGCCACAACTTTCCCACACAAAAATGTGTGAAAAAAGTGATTTGTTCAGCTAAAATTGAGGTTTGCAGGGGATTCTGGGTAAGGAAACGTTGGGGGATCCATGCAAGTCATACCTCCCTGGAAGCCCCTGGGTGCCTAGTTTTCAGAAATGTGTGGGTTTGGTAGGTTTCCCTAGGTGCCGGCAGAGCTACGGTTCACAAGCTCGAGCTAAGCACTTTGCCAAAAAAGGGTAATTTAACACTGCGAAATGTGGTGTGACCACGTTGCGTTTTGCGCTGTTTCCTGTCGCGGGCACTAGGCCGACCCACACAAGAGAGGTACCATTTTTCTCAGAAGACTTTGGGGAACACGGGGTGGGTGGAAATTTGTGGATCCACGCAGATTCCAGAACTTTCCACCACAGAAATGTGGGGGAAATTGGGTTTTTTTGACAATTGTTTAGGTTTGCAAGGGATTCTGGGTAACAGACCCTGGTGGGAGGTAGTCAAGTCACCCCATACTGGATTCCCCTGGGTGTCTAGTTTTCATAAGTGTATAGGTTTGCTACGTTTCCCAAGGTGCCGGCAGATCTAGGGTTAAAAAACTACAGCTAGGCACCTTGCCAAAAAAGGGTCATTTTTCACTGCGGAATTGAGGTGTGACCACGTTGCGTTTTGTGCCGTTTCCTGTCGTGGGCACTAGGCTGACCCGCACAAGTGAGGTACCATTTTTCTCGTAAGACTTTGGGGAATGCGGGGTGGGTGGACATTTGTGGATCCACGCAGATTCCAGAACTTTCCACCACAGAAATGTGGGGAAAATTGGTTTTGACAATTGTTTAGGTTTGCAAGGGATTCTGGGTTAAAAAACTACAGCTAGGCACCTTGCCAAAAAAGGGTCATTTTTCACTGCGAAATTGAGGTGTGACCACGGTGCGTTTTGCGCAGTTTCCTGTCGCGGGCAGTAGGCCGACCCACACAAGTGGGGTACCATTTTTATCGGGAGACTTAGGGTAATTCAGATTTGTAAAGCAACTGTTATTACCTATTGATTTTTGATGCATTTCTGCCTTCCAAATGAAAGACATTGAGTAAAAAAAAAGTCATTTTGAAAAATGACCGATAATTCTCATGCTAGTATGTGTATTCCCAATTTAGAAAATGTGCAAATATGTACTGTTTCTAAACTCTATAATTTGTTCCCATTTCAGAAATACATAGGTGTCTTTCATACCGATTTTTCCATGTATACATTTTCCCACAATAATTGCTATATACCCGGAACATGATAAAAAAAACCATTGCAAATTGTTGCTCAGTTTTTGACTCAGGGTTCGTCTGGTTCTTGGTGAACCTACAAGTCCTATATATCCCCACAACCAGGAAGGTCCAGCGGATGTAACGGTAGCTTTCAAAGAGCTGTCATAATTAGAAGAAGTTACAGGTGAAAACGTTGACACAAAAGGCTGTTTGTTTCAACTAATTTTCAATTTTTCCTATATTTAACTGTTAGTTTCTATAAAGAAACCTTGAAGGATCTACACAAATGGCCCCTTGCTGAATTCAGAATTTTGTCTAATTTTCACAAATGTATAGCTTTTCAGGATCCATCATTGCTTTCACATCCATTTCTACCATTAACTGGAAGAAGGTTGAATGCACAAAAAATAGCAAAAATAGGCTATGTCCCAGAAAAATGCCAAAACTGTGTAAAAAATGTTGGTTTTCTGACAAAAGTCTGCCATTACCTAAAAGCTGGGAAAATGGTAATTTCAGCCCCACAAACCCTGTTTTGATATCATTTGCAGAGAAAAACCCAGACACTTTCATTTGCAGCCCGTTTTTCCAATTTTTCACAAAAAAAACAAAGTTTTGCTGTATTTTGGCTAATTTCTGGGACTCTTCCAGGGAATCCACAAACCCTGGGTACCTTTAGAATACCCATGATGTTGGAAGAAAAGGACGCAAATTTGGCATGGATACCTTATGTGGTCAAAAAGTTACAGGGGCCTAAGCGTGCACTACCCCAAATAGCCCAAAAAAGGCTTAGCACAGGGGGAGGAAAGGCCTAGCAGCGAAGGGGTTAAAACTATCAGGGATGTTTTGAAAACAATCATAAATGTTTTGAAAAACAATCACCAATGCTTTTCTAAACAAGTGCGATCATGCACAGCTGGCTGTTAGCCAAGGATGACAATGTGGTGACCCTTACACAGAATAATTCTGCGGTGCCTGGGACATGTTTATGTACATCAGGTACATGGATTATGATCGAATACTTAGAGCCTGGTGTTGAAGAGACAGGAGCAAGCTACTAGGTAAAAGGTCACCTGTTTAGAATCGTTACTGTTGTGTGGATGGGACAATGTATTGTATTGTATAATCTTTTGTATAGCGCAGTCTGCCACCCTACGGGTATCCTGGCGCTGAGAGACTATGATAACATGGGACAGTACAAAACGAGTAGCCGGTGGTCAAGATGGATGCCATCTATTCTAGGCCAAAAAGCCATGTCTTGAGATCTTTCCTAAAGCTCAGCAGCGTTTTAGCCTGACCCAGCTCTTGGGGAATCTGATTCCAGAGGCGGGCTGCTACCGTGCTAAAAGCCCTGCCTCCCATCTTGGTAAGTTTTACTCCGGCAACAACTGCCAGGCTTTGACTGGTGGACCGGAGGGGTCTTTTTGGTTCGTACCAAGAAAATCTTTCACGCAGTGGTAGTGGGCCAGTGTTATGTAGGGCTTTATAAACCGTGAGCAATGACTTAAACTTAATCCTTTTTTTGACAGGAAGCCAATGGAGGTCCCTTAATGCCAACGTTACAGATGAATCACGCTGTCTCCTGAGGGCCAGTTTGGCTGCAGTAGACTGTATTCTTTGCAATCCCTGTACAATATAAAGGGGAGCACCCAGGTACAGTGAATTACAATAGTCCAGTCTACTCAGGATCACACTCTGGACCACCAAGGGCCTTGCCTCATTAGGGAGAAGCGGGAGAATTTGACGAAGAGCAAAGCAATACAGGTACCGATAGTTTTATCCGCCTGAGATTGCAGCTGGAGGTCTTCGTCCATCATAACCCCCAGGTTACGGACTGTTTTTGCCACCGCTATTGGGGCGTCCTCTGGCCAAAGCCGGAACTCGCCCAATGTATGTAAAGAATAGGGTATACATGATGGGACTATCCTAAAACACATGACACCCACTACGCATCAAAAGGTCAACAAGGTCAGCTACGTAGTGATAAAGCTAACTCTATTAAATGGCATAAAAATCATTTATAATAAAACATACTAAACGTCATTTTTCCCTAAAAAAGCATTCTAAAGGTCCTCAAAACTTGTATGTATTGTGATTATTGCACTGAACACCTTGAAAGCCATGAAGCTCAGTTAGAGCCAAGAAGAAAATAAAACAAAGTCACACTTGACCTTCAATTTGGTAAATGTTTAGAAAGTTGCCAAAAGGTTGCCAGCACAGGAAAGGCCAGATTGTTTTAAGAACCCTGCGCTGAAGACTCAACATCACTGAACATTGTATCCGCTGGTGGCAGTCCCTCCAGAACTTCCAGTATCATGTCGAGTGAGCAAAGATGGTCATCTCTGGTTCCCACGGCAGCCGCGGGGGAAGAATTAGATGCCTGATACCTGTGCCTGTATCTCTGGAGCAGAGCTGATATACCTTCCAACAGGAGCAGAAGCATCCCGTGCACGCTCCAAGAATGCAGTCATCAACATGGAAATACGCTGGGGACAACTGCACGCGTGGGCCTGCAAAGGCGCCAGTAGCGCTTCTGTGTCTGGCAGCACCACCGATGGAAGTGTCAGACACAGGTCCAACGCACAGCCAAATCCGCAGGAGAAGCAACGGAACACAGGCAGGACACAGTCTAGCAAGACTGGTCTGAAAGACAGGAACCAATGCTCACTCAGCTCTCGAAGCAGAGGCGTAGTCAGGTAGAACACCATGCGCTCACAACAATGTAGTTCTAGCAGTTTTCTCTCCATTTCTTGAGGGATTGCAACGTCCATTGCAAAGCAAGATAATTAAAATTAGGATGCCGATACCGAAAGCGGGACTAAAGGAAGCCCCCCAAAAAAGCTTCCAAGTATGGAGTGTATGAAGGCTGGAATTACTCCAAAGATTGTCTGAAAGGTGGTTAAGAGACCTGATCCAAGTCGCTTGAATAAGTGTACGATCCCACTTGTATCAGATATGTTAAAGATACGATGAAACATTTCTCGGAAATGGATCGGGTAGTTCGTATGGACTATGGCCTGCATCTCAGCTGAAGACCTTGCAACCTGGAGATCAAAAGTCTCTCGGGCTGAAGTTAAGGCCACATTTTGTTGAAACTGTGAGGGTTCGGGTACCGAAGCGCCTACCCAGCATCTCGGGACTACATATCCCAGCAGCCCTGAAACCAGGAAGTGGGAGGCTTCTTAAGGCCGTCACGCGCGTCTCCCGGCGTGCGTTATTTTGAATTCGTATCGCGTCCTGCTCGCTGCTCGGAGCTCGGCGTCCCAGCGACCAGGAAGGATCCGGAGTATTCGGTGTGAAACCACCACGGACCTGCTTTCCCCGCCCCTCGGAGCTTGGCGACCAAGCGGGGAGAGACACGGCCGGAAAGACTGACGAAGGGGGAAGAAGAACGAGAGGTAGGAGTATCGAGGCTCGGCTGAGCCCGTGGAGGAAGCATTCTCGGCTGAGAGTGCAGTGCCTGCTTTACCTGCGACTCGGACCTGTCACCCCCCCCCCCTCCCCACTCCCCCTGTTCCCTCCCAGGGTATAAGTACCGGGTGTACTGGGGAGAAGAGCCTTGAGAGAAGGCAAACAGCTCGGAGGAGCTGACTTGGATTTCGTCTCACGGAACCTACCCGTGAAGTAAATATAGTAGGGCTCTTGATATCATAACGCCAGGGGTGTGTAGTACTTCGTGTGTTGCGCTCGGCGGAGCGAACCCTACAAGTCCCCCTGTGTTTTGGCTAGTTCTTGCGCCTCAGTGCGCCTACGCCTCTTGCAATACGAGACTTGGCTAACCCGGCCTTGGGCGCTGCGTATTGGGATTCTAGTGTTAACTTCCAGCGTGTTGATTTCCCCGGTGAAGGAGCGCTGCTACGTAGGGAACCTAGGCGGCGGTGTCGCACCGTGGAAGCCACCTTACCTGTGGAAAGAGGCCGTGACATTATCATTTTAGGAGGCAGGGAGACTATAGTAGTTTCTGGGAGAATTGTAGGAAGCCATGTTTCTTATTATTATTCTGTTAGGATCTCTTCACACTAGCGAGACCAACCGAGTGTAGTTGTTGTGAGCATTGTGTAGTACTCGGTACTTTAGTGAGATCACCTGAGTGTAGACTATTATTTCCTGTTTCTGTGTTGAATGTTTTGAAGTGTTGTTTTTTGTCTTTTGCAGATCCTATTTTCCCTGCTGATCCTACCCCTATCCTTTCCCTCGCCTGATCCCCTCTGGACTCTGTAACCTTTGGTTGGAGTCCGGGGAGATCTGGAGGTGGAACCCTATTTCACCACCCGGATCCTGAGGAGCTCTCCGAATCGTGACAGAATAACGCACCCACGTTTGGTGCTCCTCCTGATCCGGAGTGGGGCGGAATAGAGTATGGCCACCTTAGATGAGGTAGTGCAGGCATTGGCTTTGGTGCAACAAGAGCTAGTGGCTTCCCGGGTGGAGGCAGCCGCTTTAAGGGACAGGGTGGAGAGACTGTCGCGCAATCCCTTTGAGGTAGCCGCACCAGCTGGGCAACATATACAGGTGACCGTTCCACCGCCGATTCCCTTGGCCAATCCAGAAAGGTATGCGGGAGACCCGCAAAAAGTACAGATTTTTCTTACGCAAGTGCTGTTACACTTCTCTTGCAAGCCCTCGTCATTTCCCACCAACCACTCTCGAGTGGCGTTCGCCATCTCCTATTTGGTGGGAGATGCAGCCTCTTGGGCGGTCCCCTTGGTGCGGAATAACGATGGGGTGCTCTCAGACTGGGAGGCTTTCAGAATAGCTTTTGAGGGGGTGTTTGATAGGCGCACGACCACCTTCAGCGCGGACAAAGAGCTGCTAACGTTAAGACAGGGGAAGAATGACCTAGTAACGTATCTCACGGCGTTTAACCGGTTGGTGGCGGAGGCGGCATGGCCGGAGGAAAAACGCATGTCCCTGTTTTATCAAGGGCTTTGCGAAGAGCTAAAAGACATAGTCGCCCAGATAGACCCCCAACCCACGAATTGTGCGGCCTTGATGACTCTGGCCTTAAGGCTAGACGGCCGACTAGCAGAAAGAGGGGGAGACAGATATAAGGGGAGCGGGATGGCGACGAAACCCCTAAGGAGAGAACATAACCCAATGACAACGACGACGAATGAGCCTATGGAAGTAGGGGCATTGAGACCATCATTAACCAGGGCTGAGAGGGAAAGTAGGAGAGCATTAGGACTCTGCATGTACTGCGGAAAAAGAGGGCATTATGTAAGAGAATGCCCTTCTAAACCCAAGACAACAGGAGTACCGTATCGAGGGAAGAAAGCCGCAGTATCCACACGGGTGGCTGAGGCAAGCAATCCAGAGCTTGTATCCTCTTCTCCACCGGAGACCACCGTATGGAGGATACCCTCGTTAGCCAACACCAAATCCACCGCCACGGAAGCACATATTGTGTTAACCGCGGGGTTAGAGGTAGGGGAACAGGAGCATCAGGTATTGGTGATGTTGGATTCAGGAGCCACAGGGAATTTTATGGATAGTGGACTGGTTAGTCTACTCTCCATTAAGGCAGTTCCCAGAGAATCCCCAGAAGAGGTGTTGGCAGTTGATGGAGAACCTCTGAGGTCAGGGCACATCACCCTGCACACCGGTAACCTAAAAATGACACTAACAGAAGGAGAACAACAACATCAGGAATTGATCGAATTCAATATCATAGCCGCCCCACAGTATGAAATAATACTAGGAATGCCCTGGTTTGTTCGCCACAATCCCACTGTGGATTGGAGGAACAGAACGGTACGCTTCCTATCTCACGGGTGTGTCGACCACTGCCTGACAGGGCATCAATCACCGGCCAAGGCACTGGCAAGTCCCTTTCATGTGGCTACTGCCGCGGAAAAGGACGTAGAACTGCCGGCAGCTTATGAGGGGTATGCTGATGTGTTCAATAAAGGCCAGGCGGAACAACTGCCCCCGCACAGACCTTTTGACTGTCGCATTGATCTAATAGACGAGACGGTAGTACCGTCCTGCAGGGTGTACGCTCTATCTGACCCAGAAACGCGGCATTTAAGAGAATATCTGGACAAATACTTGGCGCTAGGTTTTATTAGGCCTTCTTGTTCTCCTGCTGCTTCTCCACTCTTTTTTATAGCAAAAGCTAATGGAGATTTAAGAGCCTGCTGCGACTATCGGTCTCTCAATAAAAACACCATAAGAAACAGATATCCGTTACCACTGATAGGGGTTTTGTTGGATCAAGTAAGAGACGCAGTAATATATACCCGCCTAGATCTCAGAGGTGCCTACCACCTGGTACGAGTTAGGTTGGGGGATGAGTGGAAGACTGCATTTAAGACCCGGTTTGGACTATACGAATATTTTGTTATGCCGTTCGGGCTGTGTAATGCCCCGGCGGCTTTCCAATATTTCTTAAATGAAGTGCTTAGAGAGTACATGGACATTATCGTAGTGGTCTATATCGATGACATTTTAATATACTCCGCGGAAGAGCGGGACCACATCAAACACGTGAGACTAGTCTTGGATAAATTAAGAGACAACGGCTTGTACTGTAAACTCAGTAAATGTGAGTTTGGGGTCACCACGGTGGAGTTTTTGGGAGTCATCTTAACACCTAAAGGCCTGGGCATGTCAGAGAGGAAAGTGCAAGCCATTAGAGACTGGCCCACACCTCGTTCAGTAAGGGAGGTACAAAGTTTCTTGGGGTTTGCGAACTATTACCGCAGGTTTATCCAGGAGTTCTCCCGTACTGCGGTACCCCTTTCAAGATTACTGAGGAAAGGGGTGCTCTTCCAGTGGACGACAGAAGCGACGAGGGCTTTCGAGGCACTGAAAAACAGCTTTACAACGGCTCCCATCCTCAGGCACCCTCAAGCAGATGTACAGTTCGTTGTAGAAGCTGATGCATCGGAAGAAGCCATAGGGGCGATTCTGTCACAGAGAGACAGGGGCACGGGTAGGCTCCATCCAGTAGCGTATCTGTCCAAGAAATTGGACAACGCAGAGCGCAACTACACGATAGCAGAAAAAGAACTTCTGGCAATAAAAAAGGCGTTTCAAGAATGGCGTCAGTACCTGTGGGGGGCGCAACATCAGGTGTTGGTCTATTCGGATCACCGGAATTTGTTATATATGAAGACGGCGCGCCACTTAACGCCAAGACAGATGAGGTGGACCCTTTTTTTTGCAGAGTTCGATTTCCTCATTACCTACCGTCCGGGCACAGAAAACAGGAAGGCGGACGCGTTGTCCCGACTGAACTTAACAGAAGGGTGCGTCACCCCAGCGCCTCTCTCGATAATCAACCCGGCTAAGGTGGTTTGCGCCTTAAGGGCCGAAGATTTCTTGAGTAATCTAAGGGCCAGCCGATCGACCGACAGCTGGACGGCTTGGAGAAACAGAGCACCGAATCGCAGCCTCAAGGATGGTCTTCCTTTTCAGGGGCAACAACTGTTTTTGCCAACGAAGACGTTGCGGATTCAGGCCTTTCACTGGTGTCACAACTCCCCGCTGGCAGGACATCCAGGAATACACAAGACCAGGGTGACCGTCTCGAGACATTTTTGGTGGAGCACCTTGCAGAGGGACATCCGTCTTTGGGTGGCGGCCTGCGAGGAGTGCGCGCGGAACAAAAGCGAAAGAGGAAAGAGAAAGGGCCTGTTGCTTCCCTTACCCACGCCCCGACAACCCTGGAAAACGATCAGCGTGGACTTCATTACCGGGCTGCCTGAGGACGACGGTTGTTCAGCTATTTTGGTGGTCGTAGATAGTCTGACAAAGATGGGTCATTTCATCCCCTGCCACAATCTGCCCACGGCGGCTCAAACAGCGCAACTCTTGTTGACACATGTGGTCAGGTTGCATGGATTGCCAGAAGTCATCGTGTCAGACAGGGGCCCTCAGTTCGTGGCCAGTTTTTGGAAGGCATGGTGCAAAGCCCTGATGATCGAGTCCGCTACATCCACTAGTTTTCACCCCCAATCCGACGGGCAGACTGAACGCCTCAATCAAACATTGAAACAATATCTGAGGTGTTACGCGTCGCATGCTCAGGAGTCCTGGGTATCCATGCTATGGATGGCAGAGTTGGCGTACAATGGAGCATGGCATAGCTCGATTGGGGGGTCCCCGTTCCAAGCCAATTTTGGGTATGAGGCGAAGACGCTGCCCGTGTCCTTGCCAGAAAACGTGGAAGAACAACAGGCGGTCTACTCCAGGCTGCGGGCATTACGCCAACTGCACCGGCGCACACAAAGGACCTTGAGGGCGGCGAAAAGGAAATACAAGATGTGGGAAGATCGGAAAAGGAGAGCGGGTCCAGAGTACGATGTGGGCGATCGAGTATGGCTCTCCACTCGGTATATCCGTTTTAAGGCGAGAAGCGTGTTTCACCCAAGATACATAGGCCCGTACCGGGTAATGAAGAAAATCAACCCGGTGGCTTACAAGCTCAAGTTACCGGGATCTCTACGCATATACCCCGTGTTTCATTGCAGTTTGCTGAAACCTGCGTTGACAGCGTCCAGAAGACCTCCCCCTCCGGTGTGGGTTGAGGGGAGCCTGGAGTATGAGGTGGAAAGCATCCGAAACGCCCGGTATAGGAAGGGCCAGTTGTGGTTCCTGGTATCCTGGAAAGGATACCCAGCGGAAGAGGATTCCTGGGAACCTTCGGACGCAGTGCATGCCCCTGTGGCACTTCGAAGGTTTTACGCTAAACATCCGGAGAAGCCTGGTTCTAGGAGGCGCTGGGGGAGAGGACATACTGTGAGGGTTCGGGTACCGAAGCGCCTACCCAGCATCTCGGGACTACATATCCCAGCAGCCCTGAAACCAGGAAGTGGGAGGCTTCTTAAGGCCGTCACGCGCGTCTCCCGGCGTGCGTTATTTTGAATTCGTATCGCGTCCTGCTCGCTGCTCGGAGCTCGGCGTCCCAGCGACCAGGAAGGATCCGGAGTATTCGGTGTGAAACCACCACGGACCTGCTTTCCCCGCCCCTCGGAGCTTGGCGACCAAGCGGGGAGAGACACGGCCGGAAAGACTGACGAAGGGGGAAGAAGAACGAGAGGTAGGAGTATCGAGGCTCGGCTGAGCCCGTGGAGGAAGCATTCTCGGCTGAGAGTGCAGTGCCTGCTTTACCTGCGACTCGGACCTGTCACCCCCCCCCGCCCCCCCCCTCCCCACTCCCCCTGTTCCCTCCCAGGGTATAAGTACCGGGTGTACTGGGGAGAAGAGCCTTGAAAGAAGGCAAACAGCTCGGAGGAGCTGACTTGGATTTCGTCTCACGGAACCTACCCGTGAAGTAAATATAGTAGGGCTCTTGATATCATAACGCCAGGGGTGTGTAGTACTTCGTGTGTTGCGCTCGGCGGAGCGAACCCTACAAGTCCCCCTGTGTTTTGGCTAGTTCTTGTGCCTCAGTGCGCCTACGCCTCTTGCAATACGAGACTTGGCTAACCCGGCCTTGGGCGCTGCGTATTGGGATTCTAGTGTTAACTTCCAGCGTGTTGATTTCCCCGGTGAAGGAGCGCTGCTACGTAGGGAACCTAGGCGGCGGTGTCGCACCGTGGAAGCCACCTTACCTGTGGAAAGAGGCCGTGACATTATCATTTTAGGAGGCAGGGAGACTATAGTAGTTTCTGGGAGAATTGTAGGAAGCCATGTTTCTTATTATTATTCTGTTAGGATCTCTTCACACTAGCGAGACCAACCGAGTGTAGTTGTTGTGAGCATTGTGTAGTACTCGGTACTTTAGTGAGATCACCTGAGTGTAGACTATTATTTCCTGTTTCTGTGTTGAATGTTTTGAAGTGTTGTTTTTTGTCTTTTGCAGATCCTATTTTCCCTGCTGATCCTACCCCTATCCTTTCCCTCGCCTGATCCCCTCTGGACTCTGTAACCTTTGGTTGGAGTCCGGGGAGATCTGGAGGTGGAACCCTATTTCACCACCCGGATCCTGAGGAGCTCTCCGAATCGTGACAGAAACAACATGGTTTTCAGTCTGCTCAGCGAATCAAACCTTATACTGGAAACATTCAATGAAGGCCACAGTGGTGCCTCCCTAACTGTGTGACTTGGGGGAAACAATACCTGCTTACAGCAAACTCTCCTGATGTTTACTATGACTAGATATGCGATGCCTGGTGCCATCGCATCCTAGATCATTCAGCACTAAAAAACTTCCATTCGAAAGTAATTAAATCGGATGAATCACGGCAGCTGGGGAGCCTTTCAAGTAGCAAGATAAGTTCGCTTTTGACGCTTTACACATTCCATGAAGCAACACTTCTGTACACACTAAAGACCCACTTAAAGCCTTCCCGCAGTCAGTACTATTTAAGAAAACTTTAGTGCCCTTCTTTCTGTACCTCTACCTATACGGTAACTTCCATGTTTCCTGTAAGTACCCTTCACCTAACACTTCATACCTGCCAGCTTGAATGTATCGAAGGCAGTATTGGAACTGAAATGTCATGATTGGCAGTGTGATATAGCCATCAATTCATAATTCAGTAGACAGTAATTCAGCTACTGTGAAAGGTAACTTCTCAAATTTTTCAATAAGCAGCATGGTGTACTGTGCATCTCTGCATGCTATAGTCAACTGTCTGTCGGTCAGATTGTAAATTGAGAGCAAACTTGTGCTGTTAATGTATCGTCATGGCACGTGGCCTGAACTTAATGATTGCAGCGTCCAGCCTTCAAAGCATAATGGAACTCAATTGAGATTGCCCATGCTGTAGAATAGACAAATCTTGTTCCATTATGTCGATTGCCGAGGACACAATGTTGACCAGTAAATAAATGAGTGAAGAAACTGTGGTCATACCATTGCCTAACACAGCCAGGGCCTTTTCTAGGGTAATCCTATCAATTTCACGTAATCTCTCAGCAGCATCCTGTTGGGAAAATTTACACAGTTCATTGTTGATGGCATTTAAGAAGCGTTCCTTGCGCGTTTTTTTGGGACCTAACAAGAAATCCCTAAGATCTATGTTGTCAGCTAGAAGGGACAAGTGTTGTTTCACCTGTTGTAGTGTTGAGGTTTATAGTCATTCTAGGCACAACTTCCCAACACTATAAGAAGTCACTACCCCTGGGTCATCTGTGTGTACATAGCGTGGGTCATTAGATATACCTTCAATAGGTATGGGCAAGGGGTTGCGTGGTGTTTTTAAGTCTTTAATTTTAGCAAACCCGTAGCAGGTAGTCTGTTGCACTGTTCTGTTCAGGAATATTATCTGTTACTGTATGAGGCAAGTTCTAAATAAAGCCTCCGTTCCCTGAACCTGCCAATCTTTCGTCACCCAGATGGATTTTGTGTCTCTCGTGTCCCTCCAATAGTCAAAACCTTGTATAGACAGTTGGGAGATATCAGGAGCTGAATATATAGCTTGGTGTTTCAGCATCCTTTTCTTTGCAGTTGCATTCGTCTGTACTAGTCTATAGTAATATGACATTGGGTCTGATGTATTGAACCCTGAAAAGTATGCAAATTTCTGTGCGAATGTGGCAGAACTACCTTTTGGTGGTGTTGGGCAATGTTCCGATTGATGGTAAGTGTTTACAGTGTGTGGAACACTAGCTCTGTGTAAAAAGTGATGACCATAATGCTGGTAACAATACATACTGTCGAAGTCAGGTTTATCTTCGTACAATTCTCTGTAAGAAAATGTAGCAGATTGTTCAAAATCTGAGAGCATAGTATTTACAGTCTCAATATCCCAAGCATCAGAGAGTGTACTCGGGGTAATGAAATTGTCCATTGAAATTTTGAATACATGTGGAATTTTCAAATGTTCGGTGGGACCAAATACATCATATAAATCTTATCCCAAACTATACCATCCGGTACTGCAGAAATGTTTACTGGGGACAGGTCTCTTTGTTCACGTTGTGTGCTTACATATGTGGTTTCAGGACCAAGTTCACAGGTTGTACTGCAGAGCGTAGTGGGAGGCAATGTCCATTCAGAAGTAGGATAAAGACAGCTAATATGCCAATCCAAAGTAAGAGTAACAGGATCCCTAATGCATACGAAAGATGCAGCCAAGGGGGCACAAAGTAAGTCTTTTTCAGCCAGAGATAGAATTGTTGAATTTTTTCTTTCTTGGAAATGGATGGTGTTTGCTCAGGTTCACTTGGATCTGAAGAAAAGTCATCCAAATTGATGAAGTAGCCAGACGCAGTTCGATCTATCTTTGGGAGCTTAGCAGTGTTTGTAGAACTGGGCGTTGCTTTTTGTGAAGACATTTTGATGTAAAGTTCATTATTGGGCCGAATTGCAGTTTGTGTTTCAGTTTCATGTGGATGTTATTCTGTTTCAACAGGTGTAATTCGTACTCCGTTGTTTGCTACTCCGACGTCTTGGGCAGAGGAGTCTTGAAAAATTATTAGTCTTTCCATCTGAACTTCCTGTATAGTAGCGAGAGGAGATCTGTGACTACTTAGGACTCCACGCCACCTGCACATAGTGTGGTTTGATCAGATCAATGGAAACAAATCTTTTATCCATGCAGCCGACAAGAGGTGGAAGAAGTACTGTTGTTGTTCCTTGAACTGCCAGGACAGTTACAGGTGTTCTGTAGGATGGCCCACACTCCTTGTCCATGATCTTTTCTCTGGACAGGTCCCCAACCTTTGGGACCCAGACAGGTCTTGCCGGAACCAGTTTCACTTCCACAGTGGCGGTGCGTTTTACTTGGACGTTGCTTTGTAATGCCTGGAATTCATTGAGTTCCTGTAGAACAGCCAAACGTTCATTCAATTCAAATGGTTTTACATCCGCCACTGTGCTGGCACAATTGAGGTCAGGTACCCACATTCTTGTCCCAAACAGGATCTCATAGGGGGTACGTCCTCCCAAGGATTTTCTTGGCATATTATTCAGTGTCCTCTGGACCCCATATAGGTGATTGACCCACCCAAACCCAATACCCTTGCTGTTAAGGATTGCTTTAGGTCCCAGTTTTTCCTCTCCACCGCCGAATTTCCCTCAGGATGGTAGGGGGAGGAGTACTGCAAGGCCACGCCCATACTTTCCATGGCTTCCTTGTAAGCCCGAGAGCTAAACATAGGGCCACAGTCAGAATGTAATATGCCAATTGCGTATATCCCGATGAAGACTCGCAAATCCTTTATAACAGTTAGAGTGTCAGCTGAGTGCTGAGGCCAAACCCATAGAAATCTAGAGCATGAATCCTCTGCCACCAAGATGTACTTGTAAGCCGCATCTGAATTTAAGGGGCTGCAGTGATCCAAATATACACATGCGAGCGGTCTGTCAAAAATGAGTAGTGGTGTGTGTGGTGGCCGTGCTTGGGTGGGACCTTTCATCTGCTGACAGATGTCACACTTTAAGACATAAGCCTTTGTTTGTTTAGACAAACTTGGCCACCAGAATCGCCGCTTCAGTAACGAAACTAGAGCAATGACTCCTGTGTGTGCAGAGCCCAGAACCTCATGTGCAGCTAGTATTAAACCTAATCTGCCATCCATGTTTGGTATAACTCTATCCCCCACTCCTGAAATTTGAGCATACGTGTGTTTTGCGCATCCAATTTATAGGAATATTTAAGTGGTAAGCCTTTTGGGACGGCAGAGCCGTTCTTTGAGGCGTTGACAGCTATCAGTATGCCTCTGTCTATCCTCGTGCTAGAACGAGTGATTGCAGCAACTGCAGCAGTTCACACTGTCGCCTTGGCAGCTTCATCAGCCAGTGAATTCCCTTCAACATGTACGCCCACAAGCTGATAACTAAAATGTGTGAATAACTTGAGCCAGTGGCAGGCATGCTTTCAGCTTTGCCACTTGTTCCCATAACAATTTATGTTTAATTGTGCAACCCTTTGAATCTCTAAACCGATTGTGGCCCCAGTAATGAAGATATTCATTATAGGACTGCACACAGTAAAACAAATTGCACACTATCAGTGTGCCAGTATCAGGGCTTTCAGTTCTGCCAACTGTGCTGTACAATCTCCTAGAGATTGCATAGTCGTATTGCTGGGATGGAATTTACCGTCCCGCATACGTCCCTTCACTATCGCATATGCTGTACTATACTGTTTTTTATTTCCTGTGGCAGGCTGAGCAGATCCATCAGTGTAAATGATGTATTCATATTTCTCTAGAGGCAAGATTTCATTTGGGAGAGGGTATTCTTGTTTGTACTGCAGGAATGCTTGTGTTTTTAATGTAGAATCATATCTGTAATCTACATCTGTTGCAGTGAGAGAATTAGCCCATTGTATCCATCGTGGGTGTAGCGCTTTCGCTGTTCCCCTGTGCTAGTGCTCTTTCTCTCACTACAGCAGTCTGCACTGCAGTCAATATCTTTTCCGAGGCCGCAAATCGCATTTCAGCATTTGTATATAAATGTAATTTGTATGCAATCGGGACTGTCTCACCTTCATTAAAAGGGAGATATGTATATCTTGATAAACCCGGGACCACCCAGATCACCAGGTTTGTAGAATTCACAGGTGTGTGCAAATGTTTGGATACTTTCATGTCAGCCTGAACTGAATGTGTTGCTGTGTCCAGTGGTGTGGTGTGAAATCAGGTCTGATCAAGTCGTATAAAGGTTTTACTCTTTCTGCCTAACCTAGAATATAGGTTCTGCCAAAATTTAGAAATCCTAATATGGATTGCAAACCTTTTCATCTTTGGAAGTTGGAGCAGCGCACACTTTTCTAAAAAGTTGGCTGCCAAGTCCTTCACTTGAGAGCTCATATCCCAAAAATAGGACATTGAGATGGGAAATTTTTGATTTCTATTCAATTAAATTTATAGCCCAAATTGGAGAACCCCACAATTACTGCCTCCTCAACGCATGTTTGTAATATTTCTGACACTCTTCCCGAGAATAGGCCAGGGCTGTTCATATACCCTTGAGGCAAACAACAAAAATTTCCTTGAGTGCCGAGCGCAGAAAAGGCTGTTAAATATCTGCTTTCTGGAGCTATATTCTGGCAGATGAATCCATTTGAAATATCTAATGTGGTTTTGTATTTATTCTGCACAATGTTATTCATTAATGCGGCACTGTGTGCATTTTGAACTGCAAATGTTTTTGTGCATGTGTTCAAATGTGGGTAATCTAAAACTAGTCGATATGTATTTCATTACTGGAAACAAAGGATTATTCATCGGAGAGGTGAAAGTCTCAATTACACCGTAGTATTCGAGTTGGTCTAGCATTTCTTTGACCTGCCTTTTTGCATCGTTTTCATATGGTACTGTCTCAGTGGATTAGGAGTAGATTTTAATGGGATATCGTGGTGAGTAGACTCCACGTCCCACCCCACATTGTTGCGGTATAATGCCAGAGCTCACTCTTGCCCGTATGAGTGTTTTAAAGATTCAGGAACGAGGCCGTAGAAAGCAGGCAAAATGAGGCTTTTCTGTTTTGGGCACTCAATCACAAACTCAGGCGACCAATCATTTTCTGCTAGAAATATGTCGTATCCATATGTTACGTTTTATTTTTTTGAAGAGTTTTATATAGCGCGAACTTGACCCGAATCCAATCAGGTATCAGAGCGCTTTACATAGCACCTGTTACGTTACATGAGCACACACATTCATTTTTTGTTAGGCACAGGGAGGTTAAGTGATTTGCCAAGAATCACAGGATGTTTATCGTCACTACAGAGACTCGAACCCAGTTCCCCAGGTCCGAGGATGAGCGCCCTAGCCGTTAGGCCAACTTCTCTCCCCTGTTCTCCCAAAAGAGATTTTTAACTTTTCTTGAGATGTCCCCACTATTTGGAGTGTAATTTAGTGCAGTCTATGCGGGGCACTAACTCTGGTATCAGGTATTTCCACCATGTGTTCATTCAATACTGCTGTCACCAGAAAATCCTTCAGGTTTTGGCGAGCTATTGTTACTTCTGTCGCGCTGTCTAGCATCATCAGACCCAATACCCCATTCAGAAGCTCAATAACCGGGGCATGTCTCAATTTTTAAGCCAGCTACTTTTTTCTTTATGAATTGAGGTTTTGCTTCAAGTTGCTCTTCCTGTTTGATAATATCATCTGAAGTACGATGTGTTTCCCATTTTGTATTTGGTCAATCTTCTTGCTTTTGTTGTGACCGACTGTCCCTCTCCGCGCTTTTTGATGAACCCTGAAAGGAACGTGTCCGGATGCCGGTCAGGTTTCCTAATGTTACTACGATTCCCAAAGTTGAACATCTTTTCAGAGGACTCCCGTTGGGGAGACCCACCCCTTGATCGTGAATTCTTTTCTGAATTGTTATTTTTAGAATTTTTGTTCTCCCATTTTTTTAAATTTTTTTTTAGAAGAAGCGGGTGCTTGCTGCGAGTTGTCCTTGTCGGGACCCGCTATTTGTGGCTTCCCGGCTTTGGTTCCCAGATTATCTCTAACAAATGCAGCACAGGTGTCTTTGATAATTTTTGGTAAATCTCACTCCCTATTGATACAAGCTGTTTCCCTTAGGCGACTATGTATGGCCACTGCTGCTGCCTCCCCCTTTCTGTTATTCAGCATTATTGCCGAGACTTGGGCAAAATTACCCATAAGTTTCATCACCAAATCCAGGGCAGGTCCTGTCCCGTACGCATTCTGTATTTGTTTCAATACATCAGGAACAACGGCGAAGAAAGGGGTACCGTGCACTCTGACATAAACCGCAGCAAAGATTGTTCCCCAAGTGGTACAATCCGCAATCAAGGGAACCATCCCCATGGCAAGCAAAGGGTTAGCATTCTATGTTTTTCCTGTGAACCCATATGGATAAATACTGCTTCCAGCTGTGCAGTTTTTTGTGCTATCCAGAACAGAATTTGCTCCCGTTTGGAAGAGTGTCCCTATTACCGATTTCAGTGTCTGTGGGTTAATCGTAGGTGTGGTGTGGCATGTACCAGCTGGAGCATTTCTCGCAGGTTGGATTGTTAATGTTCGCATGACGAACTGGACAATGTGTCTGTATAGCCTGACTATGTCTTTGTATATTGCACAGACATTATCCACTGGTAGTATATCTCTCTTGGGAGGTGGAGTGCATGTCACTAAGACCGGCCAGGTCACTCCTTTTATGCTGAGCAGACTGAGTCTACCGACAGATGTGTGTGGGAGGGTGCCTTTAAACCAGTTTCTGTGTTGCTGGTAAGTTAACAGGACTTCAATGTCTTCGTATGGAATGTATTCAACAATTTAGTCACCGGATCTGCAGATGGGAACCAAACGCAAGAATAGAATTCCTCTGACCGAAAAACTTCGTGTGCCTCAATCACGAAGGTAACACAGCCACCTGTTAAGGGTAAGCCGTGTTCTAGCAATTTCCTAGTCACTGCATGTCTGCAGTTTTCTGGAATGTTAAGAGCGTTAGCCAATTCTTCTTCCGACGAGCTACTTACGGGGTCAGTCATTTTAGAAGAGCATACTACGTTAAGAGGTAGGGTTTTGCACAATGTGGGGGACCGTTTATCCTAACAAAGTTGCTAAACCTTCAGCCATATGCTCAGCTGAGGCAAGCTCCCCTTCCCACTTCAGACGTCTATAAAAGGTGTGAGTAGTGTTTGCTGAGAAAGCACGACTGAACTACTAAGATTTTCACTGTTAATATAAGCACCAAACCAACGTTGGGCGTCAGTACGTTTCGCTCAGACACTTGTGCTTGCTTTCTCTCAGAAGAGACACAGGATGGCGATTAGGTCATTTCAATAAGTATTTATTGGTACAGCGACAGTCTGGTATAAAACATATGTGCTGCGACAATCAGGAGACTGAAGCATACCAAAGATTGCTAGTACCAATATAGTAAATAGTGCATACATTTCTGCCATGATACTAATAGGATGAACCTAAGCAGCTCAGATTAAAACAGTAGCACTTGCATATTCCTAAAATGCGTGCCCTAAGTATTCGCCTAAATGTACCTAACCTAATCTGGATGTGTAGGTATAAATGCTTATAGCTATGTGTATCCGTAGCCAAGAAACCCCTAGGGATGAACCAGCCCACTCACCTGAAGGATGGGAAGGAAGGACCCCATCTCTGCTTCGAGGATGACAGCCCATAAGGGATGTCAGACTGCTGTGTGTCGAAGATTCAGCATGCAGGACCATGTCTCAGCTTGGATGGAATTCTCCTCTCATTTGTGGGAGTGAGGGTGTTTTATACTAAAGTGGTCACTTCAGGGTTTTTTCTAGAATCAATGTTTTTAAAACAATCATGGGTGTTGTGAAAACAATCATAAATGTTTTGAAAACAATCACCAATGCTTTTCTAAACAAGTGCAATCATGCACAGCTGGGTGTTGTCCAAGGATAAAATAGTGGTGCCCCTTATACAGAATAATTCTGATGTACCTGGGCACATGTTTATGTACGTCAGGTACAGGGATTATGATAGAATGGTGTCGAAGAGACAGGAGCAAGCTACTAGGTAAAAGGTCACGTGTTTAGAATCGTTATTGTTGTGTGGATGGCACAATGTATGTAATGAATAGGGTATACATGATGGGACTATCCTGAAAGACATGACAGAAAAAGAGGCAAGCAAGTTGAAATGAAGTTGATGCATTGTGTTGGTGGTTGGTTCGCATGGTGGTTGATGGTGTGTTGGCGGTCGATCTGATGGTACAGGAGAAGGAGCAGTAGGTGCAGGATGTACAGTGGATCGCGGGGAGGTGCGGCAGCATCGGTTGTTGTGGTGTCTGCGGTCCAGGGCTAGGAGTTCGTCAGCGGTCTAGTTGCGGGGTGATGAAGAACCAGGGTTCCTGACGCTGTGCGCATTCTAAGCGAGAACTGGCACAGGCAGGTTTGCATTTGGCACGCCTTCAGTGCACCAGCAGAATGCCTGTGATGGGGACTCCATTAAGTCGGTCCTGGGAGGACATAGTGTTGTATTGTCATTCTAACACCGTTGAAGCCTACACAGTTACATTGCCTTATACTTCTGTATCATTCAATTAAAGATAACAAAAAGGGTTTGCAAAGAATGTGTTTAAAATGTCACTTTTCCTTCTCTTAGTGAACTTTCAGGTCTTTTCGTAATTTCGTCAATCTTTTAAATAAAATCGACTAAAAAGCTTGCTTTTAGGCTGCTAAATTATACATTTTTCTCACATGTACCGCTTTGCTTTTCTGAAGTAAGCGAAGACACTGCACAAAATGTGTCAGGAAAAAGTGCTTTGTGATCCCGGCACATAGGTGGGACTATTCAATGCTTAGAATTTCAATGGAAAGTCTCCTGATGGAGAACTAGGAAACCATGTATTCCCCATCCCCCTTCTGAGCCAGGTTGTGGGTGTCATCATGCTAGTCATCCAAAGACTGCAGAATTAGGATATGGGCTGCACGTCTCAGGAAAAATGGCTTTGCCTAGATGGAGTTGTGCAAAAGACACAAGTTGTTTGCTATACAAACTTGTTTAGTTTGATCAATGTAACATATGTGTGCTGTATTTATATCAAGTATTTCTAAAGATCTTTTAGCGTCAAGAATTTTTTGAAAAATGTTGGCAATTCAAGGGTCGAGACCATGTTTGCCTAAATATGTGCAATGGTGCGCAAGACAATATTCGCTTCATGAACTTGTAGGAATGGTTTCTCTAGTAACGAGGCTTTAAATTCACAAAACCTCCATAATGATGTAAACACCACTAAACACACTACCTTCCATGTTAGTTGTGTACATGAGTCTAATGCTTTAAACAGAGACTCCATAGGCCAGGTTTCAACATTGTTCAGTTCCTATGAAGCTGCTGGAAGGTCTCGAGACTTAATGCCTTCCAAATGTGCTACTGGGATTCCAAAAATGAAATCATTGTGTCTGTTCTATAATTAAACAGCAACAACTGACAGGTGTGCCCTTATCGATGTCTATGCTGGGCCTGACCTTTGCACGGTCAACAGATATTTAATAATACCATGAACTGATGCCTGTTGGCGATTAACCTGCACTGTTACACAGTGTTTGACAAAACCTTTTTACTTAGCTGCTCTATTAATGTTGAATGTAGCTTCTCTAACCACCCACTTACCCTCTAGGAATTTCTGGATGGCCAAAAACGTAAGACCTAATGGGACAAATTGGTAGAGTCAACAACTGAGGCTTGAGAGTAGCAAATGACATTCTTGATGGCTTAGCTAGTCTAATATTTGTGATAATTTGCCAATGGCATATACTTACACTTCCAGCGGAGGCATCATTGGTGCTTGGCACATCTTATATATGGCACACAGTAGAAAAGGAAGTAAATGGGGAGAGGATGTGGCCCAACGGCTAGAGCAGTAGACCTAAAATCTGGAGAACCGGGTTCATATTTTTGCAACGACGCTCAACATTCTGTGAATCTCGGCAAATCACTTAAGCTCCCCGTGCCTAACAAACAAATGAATGTGTCTTTGTGTAACGCAACTGGTGCTCATGTTAAGTGCTTCGAAACCTTTGGGTCAAGTTTGCGCTATATAAAACTCCTGGGGGAACAATGAAAAGGGTTGGCAAAAGATAGCTGGTTGCCTAACTTTGCCATTTCTTTGTTTTTGTGTTACATGCAGAACTATGACTGGGGTCTCCAACTTGTGAAGGAATTTGTGCAGAATATCTGTCCTGACCTCACAATCATGAGACTCAAGATTTTTGCTCAACAGATCTGCAAAATCGCTGTCCAGCTATTTTGGGTTGTTTAAGCAGTATATGAACTATTTGGGCAAAAGATTTAGTGCTCCTATGTGCTTTTTTATGTAGTCCATAGTGACCATGTTGACCTTGTTGCATACCATTTTCTCAAGCTCTTTGAGCACCAACCCTGTTGTCAGTTCTCGTAGATTGATATGCTGGAGTAAATATTGTGCGATCCAATTTCCCTTACTCGTCAGCCCTGGCAGGTGTGCTCCACACCTCAAAATGGTTGAGTGCATTGTAATGACTACTTATGGCTGTGAAAAAGGACTGCCCAGCAACAGATTGCGTTTTTTGATCATTGAATTTGGCGCTGTACCAGTAGAGATAGTCCAAGATCCTCCAATGCCTTGAAGTGGACTTATAAATGCAGTTAGAACCAATGAAATGAATGAGGCCATCATCCCTAACAGTTTGAGCACCATTCTCACTAACCGAGTTTGTGGCGTCTGGTTAATAGGATGGAGGAAAACAAAAAAGAAATGGGTAGACTGCTTTAATTCACCTCTGTCACTTACTCTGAGCCCCAGTCCAGTCTGTTTGCACACAATGCCCCCTCAAACCAGTCATATGCAAAGCAGCTTTGTTCCTGTATCACCAGGAACAGTTAGGCCCAAACAGCCAGACCTGGTCCCCTCAGAACAGGAATACACAAGCTTTCTCAGACCAGTTTCAGCCTATTTGGGCCTTGTTAGTAAGGTGCAGCTTGAGTCTTACACCATACTAAGCATGGGGCCTGGGACTGGGCATACCTGTTTAAATTAGGGTATCATTTGTAGGGAAGGAACTAAATTATGGGTAGATTGCTAGGCCACCTCAGAAATGATCTAGCTATAGTGAAATCAGCCTTCATCCTTTTCCAATAGAAACAGTGAAGCCCACACTGTTAGGAGATGTCCTCTCTTAATAGTCATTACTCAACACAAGGTGAAGCATCGAGGACGTGGCGACGTGAGGAGGAGCAGCAGCAGCAAGCGGGCCGGCATCGCGAGTAAGCGGGCAATGGGCAGCGGGAGAGAAAAAACGCTGAAGGTGAAAAAAAATGCTGTTACCACACTGTGAGCCGCTGCCCTTTGGGTCAGGTTGATGTCAGCCGTCTAAGGGGAGGGTGATCCTGCGGCCAGTCCAGTGCCTCTTATCCAGCTGGCGCCCCAGCGCTCCCCATCATTGTGAGGGTGTAGACATCCATCAGCAGCTTCCACTCTTGCCCGCCTTTGCCCACTCTTCTACATCCGAGCACCTGGCTGCTCTCACCCAGTGCTTTAAATGGTCCGGTACTCGCTGGTACGAAGTACCGCCACTTTTTTATTTTCTCCCTACGAGTACCGGAACTTTTCCTTGGCCAAGGAGAGTACCGGTACTCCTAGGGGAAAATCAGGCAGGGCAGGCTCGATGGCACTGGGCACTGTGCAGCTCAGCAGAAAGTGCTCTGCTCAATTGCTGCTGAAAAAGAGAAGGCAGAATGGAGGGATGGGCAGTGTACACCTTTAAATGGAGCCGCTGCTGAGCATCCCGCAGCGGCTCATTTGCATCACTTAAGGGCTGTTTAGGGTTGTGTATGCCCTGTGGCCCTCTGTGAATGACAGTGAAGGGTCCAATCAGACCCTGCCCAGTCAATCACACTGTAGGTGTGGGACTCAGAGCCTGTCCCCTACCCCACAATCTAATTTACTTGGGGGACTCCAGAGATGAATGCACCTCTCAGCACCTGTCTGCAGGGAGGTTTGGGGGGGGGGGGGGTGTATTACACGCTACCCAGCATTGGATTGGGTACTCGGACAGATGGGATGGTGCCCAATGGGCTCTCTGCTTTTCTTCACTGCTCCCCATCGAGGCTAGCGCCCTGAAACTATAGTTGGCTGGGAAAGGGGGAGAGTAAGTGAATTGGCATAGCTGAGGGCCTGTTAGCACCTTCGCTCCAGTATCTTTCAGGCCTTGGTGGGGGGTTTATGTTTGCATAGCTGTGAGGCATCTTTCCCAGATAGGAAAATTGAGAGGATGTAATGTTAGGGTCAGAGCTGCTGAATAAGGAACTATGGAAATAGGTTTGAGTCCCAGCTTCAGCTCAACATCCTCTGATTTTGGGCAAATTACTTAATTGTCCAATGCCTAAAATAAAAATGAATTTGATTTTCTGTAATGTAACTGGTGCTCATCTAATCTCTGCCCTTGTGTCTAGTTCACCTTACATATATAAAAGTAAAAAAAAAAAAGAATCTTCTGTTTGCTCATGCTTTCAGAGTCTGCAAAGGCTGCAACATAATGAGAGCGGATTATTTATACAATGATACAAAAGTTTGTATTTCTTCAACATGGCTTTTCTTTTAGTTTCAACTAAACAGTCACGGGTCATTAAAGCAGCTATACACCACATTTTAAATTGCTTTCACTTCATGTTTACTGTGTAAACTTTAAAGTGTATATCGAGCAGAGGAGAAAGTACCAGCTTTAGGTGATTTTCTTCATTTTAATACCGGCAAGGACATTCGAATACTGGTAATGCCGGTAAAAAAACAGCCGGTGTCAAACATAGCCAGATCAGGAGTTGCGGCCACTCTAATTCACCTCGCCCGTCTGGCCAAAATGTAGTGCTGCTAGTTTTCACCGATATTTCTGGATCTAGGACCTTTAAAATACATAATTTATCGAAAATCTGTCTAAAAAGGAGCCAAATGAGATTTGCTGTTTTAGGAACAGGCGTGATCCAGGAATGTGGGCGACTTTTTTGTCGGTGCCCAGGCCGAATTGTGATCCCAATCCGACGCTGCTGCTACCATATATTGGGGGATTATCATTCAGCTGGGCAGTCCATTGTAGGGCAGGCAGACAGTCCATCAGCATGCACACTCCTGTCCCAGCCCACTCCTGTCCATTTGACAATTTTCACATACTCATCCGAATTGCAGTATTAATCTGGTTAAGTGATGTACATGCTGCGATTGTTCCATTGACTTTTCAAGGGGCAGAGTGTGCTAAAGCAAGAAAATTGGCAATCCACTACATATTTCTCTAACAGAACTTTGGGATGGAGTTATTTAGACAGACTTGAGGTTTCAAGGAAAATCGGATTCCACAGTTGTGGGTTTAATCCTTTGTAGTATAAAAAGATTTGAAAATACCAAAAGGCCCCCTTCGGGCAGCGAGTATTCTACAAACCTCAATGATATCCACCTACCAACAATTCATTTAATTTCCCTGCCCTTAAGTTCAGGGTTGAATATCTTTAGTTTAGTGGCCCATTAAAAATGTAAATCGAACGGAAGGAGCGCAAAAGTTACATCTATCCAACAATCAAATGCTGTAGTCCAAAATGATACAATCCAGATACCAGCTTCTTATATACAAGACTGTATAAAGCAACGTACTGGCTGTATAAGATTGTATAAATGAACTGGCTATGCTGAGCAATTGACATTACTTGTTGTATGTTACACATGAAATACTTGAAAATAAAGAAGTGAACTGGAAGTTGGTATCTGGATTGCATCATTTTCGACTACAATATTTGATTGTTGGATAAATGTAACTTTTGCGCTCCTTCCGTTTGATTTACATATCTTTGGGACATTAGTGGCTTGAACGGTGGGCCACTGGAAATGGAGCATCAGAATCTACAGATTAATAAATATTGAAATACTTTTTGAAAAACTCAACAGTGCACACAAAGTAGTGACCCTCATCGTCACGGCCCATTAAAAATGAACTCCATCATCAGTTTTGTAATCTGCAACCTCATCTAGTGTTTGAATGCCTTTTATTGTGTGATGAATATTACTTTTTCTGACTTTTGAGAGATTATTGTGGACAAGGGGTGTCCACCTTTGGTCCAGAAGGGCCAGTTCGAATCCAGGTTTTCTGGCTATTGACATGAGGTAATTGTGCAAGCTAATTATCTGAATCAAATTGTGTATGAGTGGTTGTGAATGTGTGTGATTTTTTTAATGTGATGGGTGAGCGTGTGTGTATAAACATGTTTAGTCTGAGAAGACGAGCTCCCAACCCCCTAATGGAGTACAGCCGGGTCTGTGTGAACCAGAGGCAGCATAAGTCCATACTACAGGGTTTGGCAGACTCAGGGTGAGAGGCAGATGACCCGCAGAACACAAGATAAAGATCCTTCTGGCATGGGAGAGCAGGCAGTCAATCAATACTGCAGGTGGGAAAGCAAGCGGTTGAGGGGTGTTCAAGCATGGATGCTAGGGGTTCAACAGACTGGGGATAATAATCAGGTTTCCTTGGCACTGAAAAAGAGGTGTTGAATAAAATCTCATGGAGTTTGAGACACAGAAGAAGATGGACACAAAAAACAAAGGGAAATGAGTGGCTTGAAAAAGAATAGTCTTCAAAATAACCCACACTCTCATGATACGTACTGACTTTAATGTTTATGACTAGTGTGATTGTGTCCAGGTTTAACCTCCTCACATTCTGGCACTTCCTCAAACCCTTTTTAAAAAAAATATTTTGTCTTTACTGAGCCTCTCACACCATAGGTGATCTTGAAAAGGTGTGATTATGCATTAAGGGTGGTGGTGTCCTATTTTTAAAAATCTGATGCCCTCATACCCCTTAAAGGACTCTCCAGTATAAGAAAAAACAAAGTTCTCTTAGCCCAGGCCAGCATCTCTCTAAAAAAGGTACTATAGAATGTTTGTCAAGACGGGGTTTTGCGATCCAGTGTGACAGTATTCATTAGATGGCCTCTTTAATTTGTTTGTGTGTTTTTCAATGAGAGGTATCAAGACACAGAGGCGAGTTTGCCTATGTTTCATATTGCAGTAAAGCAAAACTATATTTACATTGAGCTAAAATCAACACAGTCTTTGCATTCTGGGCCACTGTTACAGCCAGAGTCTCTGTTGTTTGAGGAATTCAGGCTGCGCATAAAGTCTAGACTGCACATAAAGTCCAGACCTCGCTTAAAGTCTTTTTTTGGTGATCCATTATTTTGGAAAGAAGAGAAGCAGGGGTGGAACCTTCTTTGTTTTTTTGCACCTTCCATATGAAGCTTTTTTTCGGAAACCAAACTGTTTTTCCCCAATGTCTACGCCTGTACTATCTGGAGGGATGTTGTAGGGAACACCCAAATGCTAGAAAATTGTACTAACATCTCTTTTGCATCTCTCCAATGCCCAGGAGGCCTGGTCTATGTACAAAATCTTCTTTAAAATCCCATGGTCTCCTGACCTTTAGGTGCCCACTGTACCTACAATGTGCTGAAGTTATCCAGCCTTTATATGCCTTGCACATCTTTGGTTTGCTTTACGCAAGCTGTACTTCCCTCTCCCACAGACCCAGATTACTTGCTTTACTCAACCGGTCATCATCTAGACCACCATGTGCTCACCTGTGCTTTACTCACCCATCCTGTAGTTTCCTTGCCAACCGTTGCAGCCCTGATACCGACAAACGCTTCGCTCTGGAGTTGCTGTTTAAAATTGCTGCTTATTATCTCTTTTCTCGTGCTGCTAAAGTCTTTTAACTATTAGTTTGATACTCTTTGTTAAAAATCGTTTTTAGACATTACCTTCGTTTTTAGACATCACCTTGGAAAAGTTGTTTTTTATGGGAAATACTGTGTGTTTTATCTTGTGGGGAAATTCTGGTGGGGCTTTTTAAAAAAGTAATTAAGAGGGAACCTGATTGGATCGTAGTCCAGCTTCGGACCGTCACCGCCTGCCTGTTGACGGAGCGGTCTAGTTGTTTTTTACAAGCTGGAATTACTTAAACGTGACGCTGTGCGAGCGCGCAGTGGAAGCGCGCAGCAGACGTGCTGCTGGCGCGCCGAAGGCGCGCCTAAGGCAAGCCCGTCTGCGCCCGTCCACATCCCGGAGGCGGACAGGGCAGCACAGGACGTCGGTTTATTAGTGAAACAACGTGCTACCATTAAATATAGTGCACAAGATCTTCACGACATCCGTAGGTATGTAGTGTGTCGCCCACACCTCTATGCCCTAGATAGCGAGTTGGTTTCGGGGTGTAAAGTCTGTTGTTGAATTCCACAACTTGTTTTGGAATCACCCAGGGATTTTTTCTCTTCCACGTTGCAAGGTTCAGCTCAGGAACACAAGGATAATCATTTAAAGATGTTCCTATTAAATACACGTTCGATGAAGAAACCTGAGTTTCAGATTTATGATATGTTAGCTGATCTTAACACTTATGTTATGTTTTTAACCGAAACGTGGCTCACTGAAGCCTCTAATCCGACGATTGCCAATACTATTCCAGCAGGGTACTCGATTATGAGGAAAGACCGCCTTTTAGGTAGGGGTGGCGGTTTAGCCATTATTTTCAAAAACTCCCTCAGATGTACCTCTCTAGCTCTATCCGATTTAGATAGTGCAGAAAGTTTGGGTTTTCTTTTGAATGTTTCAGCCCATCAAACGATAGCGGGATCTCTGATTTACCGGCCCCAACAATGGATTTCTCGAATCTATAGGTCAGCTGTCGGCTTCCATTGCGGCTAATGACAGCCAGTGTCTTGTTTTGGCGACTTTAACATTCATATGGATAAGGCACAGGACCCCGTTACTATACAATTGTATGAATCCCTGGATATTCTTAACCTTATCCCTTACCTCAAAAAAGCCACCCATGAAAAAGGACATACCCTAGATCAAGTCTTTTCCTCTGTGAAGATCGTATCTGAGGCCCCACTTGCTCTAACGTGGTCAGATCACTACTTAATAAAGTTCAATATCAGGAAAGAGTTAAATAAAGCAGGGCCTGCGGGCAAGTCTCTTTCCCGGAGTAGTTTTAGAGCTTTTAACCTGATGACACCCGAGGCAATTCAGAGGGCCTTACGTTTGTGCCCTCCCCCACTGTGTGGTCAGCCTTATCAAGATGTATCATCTCTGGAAAACTGGCTAAACCATCAGGCTCAGACTCTGGCACCCCCTAAAATGAAGGTGGAAACATTTACAAGAGTCTCAGCCCCATGGTTCACTATCTCATTAAAAACAAGTAAAAGCACCTGTAAACACCTGGAAAGGATATGGCGTAGACATTATAATACCGCAGATAAAGCCACTTATAGCCTAGCCTTGAAGGATTATTATAAGAAAGTACGCGAGGAGAAAAGATTGTTTCCAATGACAAAGATTGAACAGGCAGCTAATAAGAGTAGGGAACTCTTCACGATTGTGAAAGGTTTCTCCTCCCCTTCTTCCACTAGATGCCTGTTCACCCCTTCAAGTGATTGGATCAAACGGATGGCTAGCTTTTTCCATGATAACATTACGGACATCCAAAACTCTTTTAAGAGTAAATCTTGTGAAGTTAAGACACAGGTTTTTAGGCAAGTCACAGGTCTTACGCAATTCCCTAACATTAGCCTTAATCAGTCCCTTTCTATCATGAAAAGTCTTAAATCTGGATCGTCCTCCGATCCTTGTCCTGCTAAAAATCTATCAGCCATAGCGGAAGTGATTAATCCCACTGTGAATACTATTTTAAACTCTCTTTTACAGGAGGGCCTAATGCCACAAACTTGCAAAAGTGCCAAAATGTTACCACTTTTTAAAAAAACCAAGGCCGACCCAGACGATGTCAGCAACTATAGACCGATTTCTTTGTTACCCTTTTTCGCCAAAGTGCTGGAAAAATTTGTACATAAAGTCATTACAGATTTTTCCGAAGCGAATAATCTTCACCACCCTAGTCAAACAGGCTTTAGAGCCAATTTCAGCACAGAAACAGCTCTGCTGGAAATGGCGGAGACTGTTAAAACTGTGTTGGATAGGGGTGGTAGTGCAGTGTTGGTGCTGCTCGATCTCTCAGCGGCCTTCAACACCGTCCCTCATAATCTTTTATTACAAAGGCTGGAGAGGGGCGGGATCGGAGGCCTGGTCTAGAAATGGATGAGATCCTTTCTCAAACAGTGTGGGCACTCCCTTTCTCAGCTGATATCCCTGTCTTGAATGTCGGGGTTCCACAGGGATCTATCCTTAGCCCTACGCTATTTAATTTGTATATTGCCCCCCTCGCCCCTTCTGGCGGAAAAACATGGAGCCAAAATAGTATCTTACGCGGACGACACTCAGTTGTTGTTCACTAGTGAGAAGGGTTCGGAGTTCGATGGGGAATGTATAAGAAATTGTCTTGGGAAGATTTTTACTTGGTTTAATGATAACCAATTAAAATGTAACTCCGATAAATCGGAAATAATTTTTTTTGGCCCCCAAACCTATGAAGCCTGGCCCTCTTGGTGGCCACAGGATATGTCTCCCCCGCTCTCGGAAGTGACACTTGTAAAGAATCTGGGGGTTAAATTTGACTCTGCTCTTTCTATGAAGACGCAAGTCCAATCTGTCACTGGTACATGCTTCGGGATCATGAAGATGTTGAAAAACTTTCTACCACTTCTTCCCGTATCACACCGAATAACTGTGGTACAGGCTCTGGTGCTGTCAAGACTTGACTATGTAAACTCTCTTTACCTGGGTCTTCCCGAGTATTTATTAAGTTGGCTACAAATTATCCAAAATGTGGCAGCCAGGGCTATCTTTCTTACCAAGCCTAGAACTCATACCTCCCAACTGCTGTCTTCACTTCACTGGCTTCCAGTGAAAAAAAGAATTTACTATGGTTTTGGTTTTTAAATCCCTTCACGGGATTGGGGCCCCGTACCTACGAGAAAGACTTCAGCCTTACACTCCTCAACGTTCTTTAAGATCCTCCTCTCAGTCCCTAGCCTTAATCCCTAAATTTAGGCTCTCACGGGTTGGAGGAAGATCTTTTCAGGTCACGGCCTCTCGCCTTTGGAATGGTCTCCCTATCTCACTCCGTCAGAATTCTGATCTTTTGTCCTTCAGACGAAATCTGAAGACGTGGCTCTTTCAGCTCTAGCTCTCCCTCCTCTACTTTTTTGGATGGCATCTATGGGCGTTTATTTCTGCTTTTGTTGGTTGTCTGTGGTCATCTGTAGCGCCGGGACACTCTTCGGAGTAGCCGTGCGCTGTATAAATCACGAATAACTTAACATACATCATGCATGATGTGCTTGGCTCTTCCACTCTATATTGACACACCGTGTTTGATTTCAACCTGCCTTAACTGATCCATCCTTTTTCTCCTCACAATTCTCACCTAACCCAGCCAGTTCAAGGCACATTTGCTCTGTGCTTGCCTTGCTTGACCTAGTGCCTCTCGTTGTTCATTTCATTTGTTTTACATTGACATATGCTAGTTCAACCCATCCCATTGCGTTCATCTCGGCCATTTATATAAGCCATTGATCACGTGTCACCACTCTAGTTCCCTGTAATCAATTCATTTGCCCACTGCTTACATTATGTGCCTCATGCTCCAATTGAAGGAGCTGTGGATGGTTTTGATTGACCGTAGTGGGTGCCTGCTGTATAATAGAGGATTGAGACAGTATTGTACTCTGCATTGTGTTGAAGACAAGATTGAAAATGTTCCTTTTCGTTTGGGTTGGTTCTGTGACTTCAGGTTGATGCTTACTGTGTGAAAAGTGGAGGAGGCAACAGAGAAGAAATGGATGTAAAGGTGCACAGTGGAAGGTGTACCCTAAAGAATGGAAGCCAAAAGGAATAGGTCTATCGTTATCCAGATTTCTTAGTCAAATTGCCTACAATAGCTATTGTTGTGTACAATAAGAAAACTCATGGCTTTTATGTTTCATATGTGCATAGGCAATCTGCATTGGAATGACATTCCCACAATAATAAACGTAACCTTTTGCACATGGGAGGGAAAACCAAATAATCTACAGATAGCAGAAATATTTCTGTATTATCAAGCACAATTGGCACCAGGAAAATGTGGCTCCCATTAAATGTCTGCCTCCGAGACCGCCTCTAGCCCCGCCCACAATTGACCCTCCTCCATTCACTGCTTAAACTGATGAGTACCTGCACTTATTTTTTCCCATTTAAAGCACTGCTCTCACCACTGCTTCTGAGCCACTGGTAAAGACCTGGCCACATAGAATCAAGGCATTGGAGAGTGGGCAGCAGTTCCAAAAGGTGCTAACAACAGAAACAGTAATAACAGAATTGGGTAGGGGCGAGGCATTACAACAGATTGGAAGGAACAGTGAAAGCGTGGGTGTGGCAGTGTGGGCGTGGCAGCCCAGGCCCTGCCACACAGGTAGAGTCCTTAGATGCAGAAGTGGCCCGACTAGGACCGGGTACGGCTTTTGGTCAAGGCAAGCCCACCCCCCGCATTAATGCACATGAGGGGTCCCGGTTCTCCTGCCCTCCACCTATAGCCCTTCCCATTTTGCTCCCCCAGCTTCAGCTCGGATTGACCGACTGTCTCCAGGGCACACCAAGATGCAATAGGAGGACCACTGTACGTCTCTGTAGTTGTTCCCTTGGCTTCATCCTCAGCATCTCTTCCAGCCTTGCCCAGCAAGATTAGTCCCAAGCACTTCAATTCTGTCAAGCTTGGAAGCTGAGCAAGAGAACAGAAGGGAGTGCAGGAATGCTTGTGCCCGGGGCTGTGCTCCCCAAGAGAAAGCAAGGGAGCGCAGGAGTGTTCATGCCCCTGGCTGTGCTTCTCCAGCCAGTGAAGGTGGCTCTGGCTGTTTACCAGCAGTGGATCTAGCAGTTACCACTACTCTTGGAATATTGTATTAACCGTGCTGTCACAGGGTCACAGACTGCCACGCCACGAACTAAACTCACTCAGTCTTATGGCAATTGAAACAAGCATTGGCATAGCCAATAGGTCTCGCTTTTTGGACCTTATAAGTGTTTAGTTATGCAACTGTTGTATGGCTAAACACTTATAAGGTCCCAGAGGCGAGACCTATTGGCTATGCCAATGCTTGTTTAAAGGAGGCCTCGAAACGGGTCTCTATTAGGCTCTGTTTTGTGCCCTGGCACAGGGGTCGGTTTTTTCCCAGACTGCAGTGACAGCAGGCACATGATGTGCGTGTGGTCACACTGCTCACTTCTCACTAGTGGAGAAGTTATGGCATTACGTCATGCCAGGTGAGCGTTGTAGAGGAAGGGAAATCCTTTGAAGAGAGTAATTTTCTCTCTGGATTTCCCATCTCTTTTTGAAAGTCAGGAGCAGCAAAATTGTGATGGTGTCACCAGGTTCTTTAGTAGAAGCCTTTACAATATTATATATAAGCCATAGTTGCTGCTTATTTATCTTATGCATCTAACAGCCATTGACAGAGCCAATAGACCTGACTTGTTGTAGGTATGATGTTACTTTACTTCCAACTTACCCGTTAGAAGAAGAAAGCTCTCACTTGAAGCGCCTTCTTGGCAGATGTCAGTTGAAAGGCCTGCTTCTGGAATATGCAGCTGATGTCAAAGCCTGTTGGGTAATTTTAGACAAATGTGTCATGTGTGACATGGAAATACGGCATGGCATACATTAGTGATTTCCCCAGTGTTTGCATCAGGTAGCAGTGCGCCAAGAAGAGTGCTCTTTATCTCTCGGCGCCGCTCTTTGAGGAGCGCTGGGGAGAGGCTGTGGGTGGAAATTACTTCAGTCTGAGGAAGAATCCAGTTACAAGATGCGCTCGTTTTACATCCTTCAGACAATGCACTGTGTTACAGAGGCAGTTTTGATTAATGTTTTAAAAACAGTTTTCAGCATGACAGCCTAACGTACCCAGCAAATGCATGGACAGTGCGGCGCGCGCACTTCCAGTAAGGCAGATACCGCCTCCATAAGCCGCCTCGCTTCCTGTCGAGCGTTGGGGACGCGGGGTCGGTGCCTCAGAGCATTCCTGTGATTTCTCTTCATTTATTTTGCCTCTGAGATGAAGAGAGCCCTCGACATACGTTTTCTGAAACGCCCTCATCTTCCAGGATTGTTTTAGGCTGTGATTTATGCAGCTGTTAAGTTATATGGCGCGCTTTTTTTCTAGCACCTTGTGTGAAACAGGGTAAGATATTTATTTGCATATTGCAGTAAGACAGTGTATGGAAGTGCTCCGTTTATGGGATTTCGGGATAGGCTTTACATTGGAGAGCAATAAGCATGGAAATTTTTTTTATTTTTTGCAGTGAGGTATGTTCTTTGCATAGCCAGAGGTTCTTTTAACCAACAAAACAAGCTGCCGTGAAAGTGATCGCGATCGCGATGAAACTTCAAAGCGGCCGCTCGGCCGCGAAAGTGAAAGTAATTGCGGTAAAGCGCGGCGCGCGCGCCCGCGCACATGCACTGTAGCCCTAGGCTGGCCTGGTAGCACTTTTTGGAGCCCTCTCAATAAGTCTTGCCAGACCAGCGCAAGCGCTGGGTCAGGCGAGACCTAAAAGCTCCATCTGTTCCACCATAAACTACCGACAATCACGTCCGACAAAATAGACGGGCCAACGCTTGTGCACAAAAAGTAAATACAACGCTAGCCCAGTAATTCCTGACACCCCAGAAAGTACGAGACGGGGACCAAAGCAGGGAAGGTCTGATAAGCATTGAGGGGCAATCCCGAAAATGGTGCCTAGCACTTACCAACCTAAAATCGTCACCAAGTTTGCATTCCTGAAGGATTCCGGTACTGTGATCTTCTCCAACAGCAATGAGGGGTTTGAAGGCCTCTTAACTCCCTTAGAACCCGAGGCCATCGCCCACTGCTTTGAGGATACCATGTTCACATCATCCTTGCCAACTGACATAGCCCAAATGGAAGTACACAAAGCCATGGGAATGAATGCTGCATCCTTAGACGGCAAAGGAGGATGGAGTGACATTGACAGTGACATTTCAAGCAACAGCGTGGAAGCAAAGGAAAGAACCAGCAAGGCAAACTGCACTGGAGCACACAGTGACTTGTACTTCGACCAGCTCCAGGAAGAAATTTTGGAACCTCCCTGGACCCATGGCCAAGAGAGGAATCAATAGACACAGGCAGAGATCTCACAATCTTACCAACCCCAACCCAGCTGGCTGTACATTACCATTCTTTGGTGTTCACCAGGGATAGGCCAGTCGGAACCTGAGCCTGTTATGACTCAAATGAGGCCAAGACCTTACACACAGTCACCAAACAACACTGTCAACGCCACAGCAGTTGTAGGAGCCTCAGTGCCCAGGGACATCTGCAAAACTCCCACATTTCAAACTAGAGATGAATTTGCAGGTTCAGTAGGTGACATCTCATACCTTGCCACACAGGAGTGGGAGGAATTAGTGGCTTCTTATGCACAAAACTCTCCTCCAAGCGGCAAGCACCCAGTCAAAAATAATCCTATCAAAGGAAATGACCAACAGACCGAATCTATATGGGCATCTCTTCTCAGCACCATACAGTTCTCTGCTACTGCTCTGAAATATCAGTGGGTTGAAATGGACATACAGCTATCAGTACTCCACTCTCTAGCAATATACATCTCAGGAATCTATGAAAAACTTGTAGAACTGAATGGTTTAATCAAACAAGTCCTGTCTGACGCCCAGGTAATGCGGGCAGATTGCTCCTGTGCTCCAATTTTGGAAAAACTAACTACTCTTCCCAATATGCTGGGCGATCTCATAACAGAAATGAAACAAGGCGATCTCCAGCTCGACCGTCCTATCTTAAAACCAGGGGCAACTGGCCCGGAATGGTACCCAGCACAGACTCAACAAGGGGAGGACAAGAGATCATGGCCCAACCCCCAAATAACTATTCAGTCACCTCAAGCCCTCCATCATCACCTGTGGAAATCTGAAATAATTTCTGTTAGCATAAGCTGAAGCCATCTTGGTTGTGGCATCCATTTTGTTGGCTTTGTAATTCTCCCATCCTCTGCTGCTTGTCTTTTTCCCTGCCTGTGTTGTCTATTTTAGTTGACTTCCTGACTCAGCTAAAAGCAATATGCATGCTAAGAGTTTGTAGCTGCCAGAACACCTGATCTCAGACTCAACTGTCAATCTCTTACTGCTGCCATAAGCACTCCTGCTCCCCCTCCCACTTTGCTGCCTAAGTGATCTCCCATCTACCCATGTTTGTCGGTAACTATTCCTGTGTAGGCCTATACCTTTTATTTGTATCCACATGCTTACCAGGGCAGAAAAAGCTGTCTATAATGTCTGTGTTCTGTGACTTCAATGTACTACCTCAGGCAGCACGAGAGTGCTGTGTGGACGTGGTCCCACTCATGAGTGATTAATAAACTTGTTATTTGAATTCCAGCTTCAGTGCCAATCTCTATTTTGTTGTTCTATGGACCCGTGGACAGAGAAGGGTGACCCCTGCACCAGTGTGCTCATTAAAGAGCACATTTCCACAGTTGGCACCCGACACGTGGGTCCTCATCGGAGACGCGGCCATCCAAAGGAGTGGTCTTGACGGAAGAGTGGAATATTGCTGAGGAGACGTCCTGCATCAGGAGACCCTTGTCTTTGCAGCCAAAGTGATTTTTCCGGTTTTCTCGATTTGACCCTCCAGGTGTTGGCTGGTCCCGACTGAGGTATCCTTTGGCGTTATCTTTGCAGTGACCATTAGGTCGACCAAGAGATTGGCAGTTGTTTGGTAAGGTCGCTGAAGCGGCACTCTTGTTTGCTTGGCCAAGATTCTGGTTTTGTTGGTTTGATTTATTTTTTGCAAAAAATAAAGGCAGGTAATGTGGTGATTTTCTCTACTTTTGAATATTTGGGAAAAGTAATATTTTACAAAAACTTGGTAGCATGCCTGTTTCCAGCACACTCGGTAGGTTGTGTTGCTATCTTGGTGGTACCAATATGGATTTAGAAAGAAGTCAGCCAGCTTCCCCAGAGGGGACACCTAATAGACATACATATGTTAAATATGGTATTTCTTCCATAATGTATAGTACACTGTGGAACAAATATACGAAAAAGGATCCTGATTTACGATGGCTTGTAAATGGGTCATTTGACTTTAAAAAGATTCAATATGTGGAGCAGTGTTTATTCAAGAGAAAAAGTCGACAAGATATGTTCGATTGTGTACGAATGTGGGAGAAAGAAGAGCAAGAGAGTGTGAGGAAAGAAGAAGCTATAGCAGAAAAAGAATAGCGAAAAACGATATACCAAAAAGCGTTAGAACTAAAAAAAAAAAATAAGGAGATGAAGGTAATAAAAGAAAAAGAAGACAGGGAGCTTTGTTTAGAGGTAACTGGCCAGTACCCTGTTAGGCGCCCTATTTATCCCATACTTAACCTCAGGATGATTCCTCCGCCCCGTATAAATTTCCCTCTGCCCCTGAGAATGATCTTTCTGAAGAACATTTTTCCACAGACGATAAATTCTTAGATAAGCAAGATAGGTGGCAGACTCGCTCTACTTTGACTGTTGACAAAAAAGCCACTATCAGATCCACTGCTCGCAAAGAAGCCCGTGGGACTACTTCTGCTCCAGACCGTGTAGCGCTGGTTCAGCAGTGGAAGGATTTAGAGCAGTTGTATTTTGCAGAGAAGTTTACCTGGGAGGTAATACTTGGTTTTAGAAACGTTTCTAAAAACTTAGAGCCCACTGCTATCAATTCTGATTATACACAATTAAGTGATGGAACTTTCCTTTTGTCAAATATACCTGATCTAATTAGGCGAGTAGTTAAATTAAGACATGATACACTGTGTTTAAAAGCGGAGCAAAATCAGCTAGTAAAATTAAAACTGCACAAACAGTTCAGACCCCAGAGCAAAAAGACAACATTTTGGGGACAGATAATGACCCTAGTAATACAGTGGTTACTGTGAAACTAATGCGTGAAGCTGCGTCTTTGTATGTTCCTCTGAAGGGTGCGGTAACAAATGACGATAAAACTTCAGATGATGCCAAGGGGTATTGCGTTTATAATTGGGTATATACTCCTTGGAGTAGAAAAGGCTGCTTTGCCTGACTCACGAAAAAAATCGGTCTGCTTTCTCTGAGGAAGTGGAAGGAACCATTCGCTCCTGCACTATGACCTTGCCAGATATTGATATGTTTTTGGACTTATTTTGCCCCCTGATAGGTGGAGAACAATTCGGAAAATAGATGATAATGTAGCATATGGTGATATTTGGGTGCATTTAGAAGAAATAGATGCGGCTAGAGAGCATGTGCAGAAACCACAACAGGAGATATTAGATCTTCCCAAAGCTATTGTGACTAAGTTGAAAGCTCTTATACGCCCTAAGAAAATAGATTGGACGTTAGCATCTTGTAAACAGAAAGCGGATGAGTCAGTTTCTGATTTCTTTACACAATTTGAAGAGACATTCCATGACCTTAGTGGGCAGTCATTGACACATGACACGGGTAAGCATCTGTTTATAGACAAATTTTTCGCTAACATGTTGCCAGAAATAGCTAGTCACCTTAAGGCCAGTGAGAGTTTGTGGACTATGTCTTCCCCAGTTTCCCTTTTGACTATGGCCCAGTATTATGTGCGTCAGGAATTGGAAGCAAAAGGCAAAGAGGATAAGAGGGTAAAGGAGTTAAAAATTAAAGTTATGTTTCAAGTACATGGCCCACCATTCAGAGGGGTTGGTAGAGGCGGACATGTAGTATATACCACTGGTGTACCCCCTTTCTCTCGATCAACTTTTTCTCCTGATCAGTGTGCTTATTGTACAGAGATTGGACATTGGCGTTCTGAGTGCCCCCTTTTGCGAGGTCAGCAGTTTCAATGGGGTAGAGAAAGTATGAGAGGACGCCCAGGGAATTCAGGACATAGTGGAGGAATAGGCACTCGTCCCAGGTTTGAGGCAGTTGAACATGGGCCAAATTATTCTAATACCTTAGATAGACTAAATCAATATCAAATGTCTGATTATTCGGCTGATGGTCTTGGGGATTCGGATTATGCATAGGAATGCCTAGGATGGGGTAAGGAACCGGCTGAGGTCACAGTAGATCAGAAAGGTCCTTATGTGATGCAAATGTCTTGGGCTCTACTGATCGGTTTCTGGTTGAAACAGGAGCTACTCTTAGTGCTCTGTCTAAAAAATGGTTCCTAGGTCTCCCCTGTCTGGCGCAATGATAACATCGATAGGATTCGATAGGACACCTACATCTAGCCCACTGTCACAGCCACTTGCATTTAGTCTTGAGAAATTCACTGCAGCATGTCCATTTTTGCTTTCCCCTACCACGCTGGATAACATTGTGTGTATCGATATGCTCAAACATTTTCGTGCTACAATACGTTGTTCCCCAGAGAGGTTAACAAAATTGTAGTGCTCAAATACCCGGTAGTCTCTGACATCACAACACTTCTTACTATGGTTCCTCCTACTGCCACTACATTTAGTGTAATAGATTTGAAAAAAGCATTTTTTTCAATACCTATTCAGCCTGATAGCTGTTATTTGTTCGGCTTCACTTTGAATAACTGAAGATTCAGATTCTGTAGAGCTCCACAAGGGTATACAGAGTCCTAGCATTTATAGTCGGGCATTGAAAAGGCAGCTTGATTATTTTCCTGTGCCGAAAGGGGTGGCTCTTATTCAATATGTCGATGACATCTTGTTGGCTGCCGATACCCCTGAACAGTGTAAAGAAGGAACACTGTCATTATTATAATTTCTTGCCTCTCATCATCGCAAAGTCTCTCAAATGAAATTGCAATTTTGTAGACAGCAGGTTACCTCCTGTCTAAGGAGGGAAGTGCACTCACACCAGACTGCAATCAGACCATTTTAGATACTCCTGTGCCCCGTACTCAGGACATCCGTGCATTGATTGGCCCTACTCCTTTCTGTAGGCAGTGGATCCCTAGCTTTTCATACATTATTAAACCCTTGTTAGCCCTTTTGACTAAAGACACTCCGATGCCTCTCCCATGGACTGCTGAGTGCCAGAGCGCCTTTCAACAGTTACGCCAAGCTCTTTGTTCTGCACCGGTATTAGGTACCCCAGACATGTTGATGAGTGACTATTTGTTCCAGTTAACTGACAGCTTGTCTTCTATTTAACAGCAGGTGCGGGAAGCTCTTCCTTTGTGAGCCCTGCTGTGCTGCCAGATCACCGCAACATTTTGGTCACTGAGAGAGGACGAGCTGTGTCACCTGAAAGACCTGAGGGAGGCTTCCCGGACCACACAATCCCTGGTACATCTAGATATCTGCTTCGATCCAGGAAGAAAGATATTTCATCGCAGAAATAGACTGTTTGAGCCACTTTCCTGGGTGGTTAAAAACGGACTACAAAGGGGGGTAGCCTTTTAGTTACTACTCGTCTCAACGTTAGTGAAGAAACCAACGCCTGCCCAGGACCTTAGGGCACCATCTGTTTTGTTGCTTGCCGATGAAAATGAGCTTACCTAAGAAGAAGGAGATCGCTGCGACAACGTGCAACAGCTGTACAATCTGCATCCTTGGTCTGCCTTTGACTACTGCCATCATTGCTATTGTAATGTGGGTAGTGGAGGACGTAATGACTGGAGCCTCCTTACCTAACATTATTGTTACATCACTTGCTGCAAAAGAGCACCATCATTTTGATTTGCCGCAACATGAACAGGGATACCGGCAAAATATGAGAAACAATTAATTTCTTTAAATGTTGCATCTGACATACCAGCTAAGCAATGCTACTAACTGTTGGGTTTGTGGCAAGATTCCTCCTCATCAGAACATAAAAGGAATCACGTTGTCACGGCTGCCATTCTCTCACAATAGCTCATGCCCAGCTTGGTTCAAACTTCTACATGCCTCTAATGAACAAAGTCTGTTACCCCAATGAAGATGGGGACCCACAAGCCAAAGGAACTGTATGGGAAATGGAGAAGTATCGCCGAGGAAATTTCTCCACACACTATGTTTTCCCCAACACTTGACCCATCAAGGGTAATGGACCTCCTGTTATTGCTGTTACTAGAGCTCGAGCGGATCTTTGTGTAAACAGTATTCGCAATATCCATGTGGGAAAAAGTGAGTGTACTGTAGTGTTAAATATTACTGGAATGAACAATAGCAGCTTTTTGTCCTCACACAGTACCCATTTCATTTGCGGAAGTAAAGGTTATTATCATCTACCTATTGGTTGGTCCGGCATCTGCTATGTGTCCTTTTTGCTTCACCTTGTGTTTTCGGCACCTGCATCCTACCATAAAGACTATAAACTGTATAATGACATTTCCAAGACCAGATTCAAGAGGACAATAAACAATGATGACGTGGATTAAACGGATACTGCACTACAGCAGTATATTGACTTTAAACTGAAATCCACCAGGATTCAGGGACATGGACTTTGACTGGATGGCTTTGGAACATGTTTACTGTAGGGGGCTGGAAATAATTGTCAGCCCTATGTATATTTCTTGCTATTCTTTTCACTTGTTGCCTATGTAGTCAATGCGGCCCGATGCATTGTTCCCTTAGTGTTTCTACTTGTACCTCATGTACACCAACTAAACAAAATGTTAAGAACGTAAATGCCCGACTAGCAAGTGATCAAGAAATGAATGAAATGATTCAGATTGATTGTTAGTCTCAGCTGTTTACGATAAGTTTTGCATTCTTACTGAACCTGGAAGGCTTCTATCTTCTGTTCCCCATATGTGGCCGGCACAGCCTGGGTTGTAGGCGACATGCTGTGCATTATCATTCTTACTTTGTGATCGCCACTTTGATGTGTTAGGCTCTGCCTTTTGGTATGCATCTGAACTTTGCGGCCGGCCCGTAATGGGTTGTAGGCGACTTGCCTATTATTTGCAATAAAAAGACTTGATCCTAGAACACGCCAATCCAAGGAACCCAACCAGGTCCCCCATAAAATCAGTGGGCTGGCAGCTATCAAGGCAGAGTAAACAAATTACACTAAGGTCCAGTGTCAGTCAGGAGGAGAATTGGTTAACAGCTATGGACCATAGACAAAATCTATCGTTGGCCTCCCCAACAAGCATGAAGCATCCAGAAACCACAAAAAGGATACCTAATGAACCTAACCCCAAAATCCAAGTCCAAACCCACACTTCAGTCATGCCCCAGGAAATGGCAAGGTGGTCAGAAACTACACCGGCACAAGAGTACTAGCGAGTAATACTGCAGCCGAAGTATGTTCTGGCTAGAGAGCAAATTGACACCGACACCATAATGTTTTTACTGGAATACAAATCAAAGGGGAGAGGAGATATCTTAAATAGTGTAAACATATTGCAACTGCTAGGAGCAATCAAAGGCCAAGAGAACCTGCGCTCATGCAATCTTGGGTTCATGGAATTAGTCCACAGAGACAGTCAGTAGGAAAAGGAGGCAAGAAAAGCCGAATAGCCTTCCATGGAGATAGCAAGGAAGGTCCTGGACGAAACATCTACATTCCAGCTCTGGGGGATAAAGCTACTACCTCACCTTAATCCTGGATACCCCACACATTTACTTAATGAAAATCAAAATAGGACAAATAAGCAGGATCACCACACAATTCACTCAGTACTTAAAGGTGTTAGGAGTACATCTCCTCCTAAAGCGTTGATGCACCATTGGCAATCCAACACAAACAGTGAAAGGGAAGGAGCTGGACGGAATTGGAATCGGATAACCCGCACAATAAATTATGCCAATAATACTTACTGACAAAAAATGCAAAATAATCTGTCCACTTCGCCCAAATCAAGACCAATACGCTTATATTCATCAACGGATTAGCAAATAAATTATCCGACCAACAACTCCTGCTCTACTTTCAAACCTTTCACTGCATACTTCTACAGGAAACCTGGTTTGAACACCCCCACAACGTATAGGGCTTAAAGAACCACCGCATTCCCACTTGGAAAGGTGCCAGATACGGTCATCAAATGGGAGGCCTGGGGATATACATCTCAATAGCGACCAATGGCTACTCTAAGGAGTTTAAGGTGAACCCCATAGTGCCAAGTGAAATGCTGGCGATAAGAATGACACTCAGAAATGGCCAAGATGAATGGAGGGTGGTGATAGCCAATGTTTACCTGCATCCCAGAGACAGGGCCAAAGGCTCAAAGCAACTGATGAGCAAACTTCTAAGGCTTTTAGAAGAAGAAGAAACTAATAGCTTAATATTAACAGGGGACTTCAATCTCCATCTCTTGGGAACAACAGCAGACAAAGACCTGCTGCGTCCCCAGTCAAAGCAATGGAACATCTCAGAACAGGGGTCAAGCAAAGTAGGCAAGCAAACCAAGATAGGTATGCAACTCTTGAGGGAACTGGAGCATAATAGGTTCAAGGCATTGAATGGATGCTTTCAGGATAACAATCTGACTGCACCAACATATCATTCAGCTCTTTCCAGCTCAGTTCTCGATTATACATTTGTCACTCTCCCCATGTTTAAAAAAATCTTCTTTCAACCTGGGAACAACAGAGGTTACTTTCAAAGACTTAACCACACTTCCCACTTCTACAACCGAAATAACCAATTTTGCATTCATCATCAACAACAAGCAGGACAAGTGCACTTCCTCTTCGGGGACAAGTTTATGGATTAAGCCAGAAAACAAATTCAACAGACACAAGCCATTTCCAGGAATCACATTTTTCTATGAGAGATTTTTACAAATGCCTTTAATGATATAAATGCCATCAATACAACTACAAAGGTACACTCCAGGCCCTGGGCCAACTCCAATGCCTTGCATCAAGGCCAATTGAAAAGACTGAAGCAATCCATCAATAAAACTTTGAGAAAACTACGCAGGAGTCTGCAAATTTTACTCTGCGGTGTGATCTGAGATGTCACAAAGCAGCCATAAAAAAGCATAAATGGTCCTTAAAAAAACAGGAAAACGTATCTACATGGGCAAAGCTACTTCATGACACAAAATGCAATCACAGCGCATGGTTTTGGTGAACGATTAACTTCCTTCAACGCCTGACCCATTTAGGAATAAACTTTCATCTCTCAGATGAAATATGGGCCAAGTTCTTGTTCGGCATTTCAAAAGCCCTGAGCAGTGGAAAAGGTATGCAGCACTTGGTGTGAACTCAATAACAGAGGTATTCCCAGAACCAAAAAATGTGATTATAACACTGCCACGGTATCGCAAGTCTGAGACTTTACAAACCACTTGGATAGACTGCCTAAGTACATGGGTACAGTAAATAAAGAGGCAGATAGATAAAGGGAGGTGGGAGGGAGTCCTGGGACCCAAAGGGATCTCTCCAGCCTTACACAAGCAAGATCCTTCAATATGGTATGAAATCTTTGACACCTTCCTCAAACAATTTTGGATTGAAGAATCGATCATGGCCTCCTGGAAGGGATCCATAATATTCCCCATCCACAAGCAGGGTGACAAGAGTTATGCAAAAAACTATTGTATTGTCACCTTGATCAATAATGATGCAAAATACCATACAGGGACAATTCTGGAAGAATTAACATACTGTGCTGCAAATAACTCTGTCATACCACTAAACCAAACATGCTCTCGTAAGCACTTGGGAACCACCACCAACACAATGGCCCTATCCCTGCTAATCGACGCGGCCAAATTAACAAAGCAACAATTTTATTTATGCTTTATTGATTATGAGTCTGCCTTCGATCGCGTCAACCGATGCGAATTGAGGCAGATTAACTGGAGCATTCCCCAGCCCTCCTAAGGCAGCTAGTCCTGAAAACGGACACCTGGGTAAGAGTCAAAGTAGAAAAGAAGCTGCCCCCTTTGTCACCTTGTGACTGCAAAACAGGTGAAGTAAAGATCGGTTAAGAAAAAATGGGGCATTGGAAAAAGTGCTAACTGCAGTAACTGAACATAAAACCTGTGACAAGAACACTGCAGCCAACCGAACTAGGGTAAAGACTCTCTCGAACCATGTATAACCCAGGTATCTGATATAGCACATAGCACTTTAACCTAGAAAACTGTATAAAAGTAGGCCACATTCACCAGGGTGTTTAGATTACATTAATGCAATAGGCACTTTATAATAGCAAGATTTTAGCATGAAGTAGTTTTGCAAGCTTTGCACAGTTGTGCGAAATTGGTATTCTCTTGCTGCAAACAAATCAAGGATTGGATTGAAACATTTGGCATAACCACATCTAGGTGGAATCAGTACCCATTGGAGAACTCTGCACATGAACTGATTTCTTCTGTGAATCTTTTATATGAAAGAATAAGTAAACAGTTGGTTGGTTTCTTTTAACGTAGTTTTATTTTTATCTTTTTAGCTACAACTGTAATGTTTTATTTAACTGTACAAGGAACCTATCCTAATTAACCTAATAATTAATTAACTCTCTTAGCAGGTACACAGGCATCCCAGAGAGGGCCTGTCCTGCCTGTTTGGACTGGACTTTTTTTTTTAACAAAGAAGGACCAAGTCTAATTTGAATATGGCAGGTTCCTGTCTGACGTTCCATGGTGAGCAAAAGAAACAATAGACTGGATAATGACTCAATACTAATTACCAGCGGCTGAGATTAATTCAAACAATCTACCATCATATTTTTTTCTGATTTCCCTTAGTCTGATGAAGCGGAATGAGTTTCTGAAATATTAAACATGCTCTTTTTTGTTGGATATTTCTTCGGCTGCTTCTTATTAAGAGCTGATCTCAGAAAAGAAAGGTTTGAAAGTGGAGTGGTTGAAATAGTTTCTTTCAGTGTTGTGAAACAGAGTGAATTGGCAACAAAATCAATTGTTATGGATGGATTTTCACTGTTGTGTTAAATATGGGGAAGTGTGCGTTTCTCCGATTTTGAACCAACTGCCACCAAATCTGCAGCGGGATGGCGGCTAACATACCCACATTGTCCATTCTCTCTTGGATCACGCCAGGCCAGTGAAATAAGAGAATGGGGGCTGCTATGTGGTGCTGCCAACTGCTAACAATACAGTCAGCCATGGGTCTTCTAAGACCTGTGCTGGTGGGGAATTGTTGTTGAGTGCAGTCCTGGCTCTCCCTGCTCTCAGACTGATGTGACAAAAGAGAAGGTGACAAGATACCAGGAAAATTATTTAATACTGGCAGGTAGAGGGAAACAGTTCAGGAATACTTTGGAGAATTAGTTCCATACCCTCCTATTGATGTAGGTCTTGTCGATTCCGTACTGAAATTAGGCATTTAGTCTCCTTCTCGAGCAGCTGGGCCTCACCTGCTCCCTGGGATAGGGCTTTTAATAGTGCTGAGTTTAATCTATTGAAACTGGTTGTGAATGACTCCCTATAAATTTGGTATTGTTAAATCGCCTTTTCAACTCTGTCTTCTGCGTTAGTTTGAGAAGGATGTCACAGCAGAAGACTCTCGCAATGGAAGGCTCTGATCAGACTTTTATTTATGTGACTGGATTTCAGTTCTGAAGTCATCCTCCTACACATGCATGGTAACAATGTGCTGGAACCCTGCTATGTGAAACATTGTGTGCTATACGAATATCTTATTGTGAGGAGCTGCTTTTATAGGATATGTATCCAGAGCAACCTTCTCTGTTCCAGGTGTCATTTTCCACCTCATCCTCCTCCTCTAAATCATTGCTCATTCCCTTCACAACTGTTTTTGCTGTTCACCTCTTTGTAATGGTGAGCTTTGAGGGAATGCCAATGCGGAAGTTCTGTTGTACGTTCACTTTAATAGAGCCCTTTAGTGCTCCCTAATTTTAGCTTAATTGCACGTTGCTTTGCAAATGTTACACACAGCACATTTGTTTTTGTGCCACAATATTATTTTAGAAATACAACGCTGCACATGTTATTATTCATTTCTCCATTCTGGGACTCAGTCTGAACATTTTGTACTAGGTCAAACAGCATTGTGCCCCGTTTGTTCTGTGATCGGTTAGCAACAGAGCTTGGCATTTAGACACAACACAGAGGAACATCTGCTGTCTGCAAGTGAGGCACCTCTTATCATATACACACACAGAGAATTGCCTTTTCAAAACAGAGAGAAGGATTCTTGCAGTGGGGAAAGGTCCTGGGACCAGCATGCAAGTTTTGCTCAATCTGAGATGCAGACCACCTAACAAATGCCAGGTACGGGGGCCAGTTCTAATCCCAGAGACCATAGATATATCACTGTGCTCACGTAGTGAGGGGAGGCTTAGGCAGAGATATAATACGCCATGGTAGGGCTTTTCACTGTATACAGTTTACTCATAATGCAGATTACTCTGCTCAGTTGTATATGTTTTCTAATTGCAGCACAGTTGCTTCATCATAGAACACAATAGTTTCAATAAATATTGTAAACTTCCCTCGTGTCTTTCTTTTGGTTATTATGGACATGAATGAGTGCGAAAAAAAAGGTGATGCTCTGTACCAGTGGTTCTCCTGGTGACTAGAGAGTTGTGTTGTTGGGTGCCAATTTACCTGTTACTCTGGGAAGGGTAGGAGGGCAGGTAGGCTCTGTGAGCTAGTCAGATTTGGGCCTATAGGTACTGATGTGTTTATGGTGACTCAGTTCCTATATTCTGACGTCCTGTGGTCCCAGGCATAATTTTGTTACCAAACAGAATCCCTGCAACACTTCATCTCAAATTGCCTCTTCAAATGCTAACTTGAATATACTCGAATCCCATGCCTATTTGTATTCTGCTTTGTCGTACATCCGTTTTTCAAGAGACTTCTAAAATTCCTGCTTCAAGCCACTCAAATGTGTCAGATTTCATTTTCCAAAGCCTAAATTAATTTAGGCACCGGACTGCAGAATTTCCCAGCTTTGCTCATTCTTTTATTGCCACAAACTTGTTCGAACCAAACCTCTTTCGGAAACCTATCTTTAAATAGGCGTTAATCACTCACGCTTCAATCCTTTTTTCAAAGTCCCACCCTCTCCTGACCTTAATCCTGTTTTTGCGTTGGAATGGTTTACTGGGCCACTTTTCCAAAGCCTAGGTGAGAAGAAAATGAAGGAGTGCTTATCTCGATTCGCTGAGATTGTTTTGATATGTGCAACCAAGACAGCGTGTCTATTCTGGCCACTTCGGCCTTCTACAAGGTTTTCGAAGCATCATACCTCCCCACCCCAAATAGAGCCCTCTGCTTCATGATGAGAATAGCAGTGAGCCTCCTTGCTCAAGATTATTTTGTTGGATGACTCTTATGCCACCATCACCACCCTTCAATCCCTGTTTTAGTGCTGTCTTCAAGTTCTTCTTCAAATGTCCCTTGAGGAAACTCAGATGAGGCTATGTGCTCCATTTAAGCTTAACATGCCCAACATTAATCTCTTCCAAGTTTTATGACCTTCTTGCACCACAATGCATCACACGCAAAGCATTTGTCCTCAACATGATTCTTTGCCAAATAAAGGTTCTCTTCCAGGGGATTCTCATCAATAGTCAAAAGCACTGAATAATCCCCGCGCATGTGCGGGGCCCCGGAGCATATACAATACATATATATGTGTATGTTTAGAACCACAAGTACATAGTACTATCCAAACATACATATATACATGTATAAACACATAAATATGCAGCCTATTATATATCCAATAGGCTAAGAAGCCAAAATTACATGTATTTCTATTGTGTGAAAAAAATATCACATATACTGCAATAGAGAATATGCACTGCAATAGTGTTCCACAACAACCTTTTATTTTCAGAAAAGAAAACAGGTAATAGCAGGCAATTAGCCCAGAGGCTGTATAGATAAATAACATCACTGTATAGAAAAAACTGGCACCTTGCCTTTAAGATTTCCAATAACCTGAACACCGTGCCTTTAAGACTTCAGGCACCCCCTGCTCCCATCATGCACCACAGGTGACAGTTAGGTCAGTTCTTTCTTCCAGCTCCTTCTGTGAGAATCCTGGAGCTTGAGCTCATCGGTTTTTGGCTTTTCTAGTCAGAAATTGTTTACTAACAACTTTATTCAACATTTTCTGCTGCTGGGATTGTTTTCCAGTATTTTTCTGACAACTTAACAGTTATTTTTTAGTCAGAAATGCCAGCTTTATTCTACAAGTGCCCTTCCTGTGGGAAGAAGATGGCTAAATCTGAACCTCACTCTGTGTGCATTGTGTGCTCGCCATCCTCACAGAACCCAGAGGTTTGTTATTGTTGTCAACAAGTTTCAAAAAGAACTCTGCGTGACAGAGAGAAGATCAGGCTTCTTGCCTTGTTGGAGAGAGGAAAACACCATAAAAGTGGCCTAGAGAGTAATCCTACCTCTAAGAAGCCTCCCTCTCAGGAAAAACAGGAAGGTCGGCGTCGAGAGGATCGACAACAAGATTACCCTCACAGTGCCACAGGCGGTCGTCGTCGAGGGCACGTTCACCATCGATGAAGTCCACCTCGAAGACGCCACAGGTACACCGGCGGTCGACATCGAAGAGATAGACGTCAAGAGCATCGCCGCAAAGGCGTGAATCCTTAAGCGGATCTCCGCAGCAGTGGTCGATGTCGATGGTGGCCCATTCCGTGTCGTCGTCGAGATATCGCTAGACGTCGAGGGAGAAATCCTACCATTCTGCTGGGGATGTATCAGAGAAGCCTAGATCGGCGTTGAGATCCCTGCTAGACGTCGAGAGGAGCATCTTCGTCACCTGGCATCACCATTATCCAGGTTATGCCGGAGGGCTCTCCGACTCCCAGAGAAAAGTCTCCTTCGATTCATATGTCACAAAGATGGCTGGAAAGCTTATGGCACTAGAAAGTTTCTCCCAGGTCTTCTGAGGGACCTCCTCCTACAGAATCTTCGAGACCCTCTCCTCGCAGGTCTCCGAGACGATCTAGATCTCCACAACGAAGGCGTTCACATTCAAGAGGGTGCTCAAGATCTCGCCATTGTCCTACTCAAAGAGGAGGCGGAGGTCTCCACCAACAACCTCATCTTCCAGGTCTTTCTTTAGGGACTATTCACCAACCTTATCTTCTACACCGCCATCCAGGGTTTCCCCGATTGACGATATCGGGACTTTCAATGAAGTGCTCTGCAGGAGTGCCAGTAAGTTGAACATTAATATGACGGCACCACCAGTTTCAACTTTCGTCATATTTGAAACCCTGCATCATAAGTCTTTTGCCAGACCGCTTCTTCCTTTGGTCCTAGGTCTGCTAGAGCCAGCGTAGGCTCGGCTCCCACTCGAATCTCGAAGAAGTATAAGGCCCCAGATCAAGACCCCTTGTTTCTTCGTACCGACCCACCTCTAGACTACTTCATAGTGGCGGCAGCCAGAAAAGCACATTCCGCTACTTCCGCCTCCTCTGTTCCTCCAGAAAAGGACAGTAAAAATATGGATTCTTTGGGAAAAAGAATGTGCAATACCTCTGCGTCAGTCATGAAAGTGGCTAGTGCTTCCGCCCCGCTGGATCTGTATGACAGATCACTGTGGGACTCTTTGGCAAGGTTCATGGATAAGCTACCAAAAGAGGACCAACGATCTTTCCAAGAAATCCTGCAAGAGGGTGGATTGGTGGCAAATCAAGTATTCAGTGCCGCAGCAGATTTAGTGGCCCACGGATATTCTCATGGAATTTCCTCGAGACTTTCATCATGGCTTCATCTCACGGGTCTCAAGCCTAATGCACAGAGAAATATTGTCAACCTTCCCTTCAATGGCTCTTCTCTGTTCAAGTCCCACGCAGACGACAAGATTTCAAAGATGAAAACTGGACACTCTGAAGGCTGTTGGTTTGGAAAAGCGGAAAGAATTCCGACGAAGGTTTCTTCCCTATGATCGGCGTTCCTTTCAGCAGAGGGTCCAAACCCCTCACTGGACCACACAGAACCAAAGTCAGACGCAATCAAGGTCTCACTACCAACAGGGGAGACCTGGACGAGGGAGAGGAACGCAGTAACAGCAGTCAGCTGCGCCTAAACCACCAACAAAACAATGAGGTGTGGCTTCCTCCATGCCTGTTGACCACTCCGGTGGAGGGAAGTGTTTCTTTACATCTGGAGGAGTGGAAAAAGATAACAAGGACAAGTGGGTCATCAATATTGTGTAGAATGGGTATCTGCTCAGGTTTAAATCTCCACCTCCATCAATCTCTTCGCGAGAGAAATCTCTCCACGACCACCATTTGTTACAAGTGCAGGTGAACATTCTTCTACAAAAAGGCGCCATAGAAAAAGTTCCCATTCCACAAAGGAAACATGGATTTTATTCTCACTATTGCCTCGTCCACAAAAGAGGCCCCACCACAGAATACAGACCAATACTGGATTTGAGACTGTTGAACAAATTCATTCGCAAAGAAAAGTTTTGAATGTTGGCACTGCATCAAATCTTCCCACAACTTCATCATGGGGACTGGATGTGCTCCATCGATTTGCAGAACGCATACCTCCACGCTCCAGTGTCCAAGAAACATTGCACATTTCTAAGGTTTCGGGTTTCATTCCAGCACTACCAATTCACAGTGCTCCCGTTCAGGCTCAAATCGGCCCCAAGAACATTCTCAAATTGCATGTCTGTGGTGGCAGATTTTCACCGCATGCAGAGGATATTCATATATCCCTACCTGGAAGGCTGTCTTCTGAAGAGCTTGTACCCTGCCCTGCTGCAGACTCATTTCTCGTACGTTCTACAGCTACTAAACCAGTTGGGCCTTCATGTCAACTTCAAGAAATCGATCTTCAATCCAACACAGAGGATCCACTACTTGGGTGCCTCCCTGGATACTGAAAAAGCAAGCGGGTGTCCTTAGGAGGAGAGGTTATCCTCAATCCACGAGAAATGTCTGAAACTCCTTCACACGCAACCTCCCACAGCCTAACAGGTGTCATTACTGCTGGGCTCAATGGCGTCATGCATTTTCATTGTTCCAAATGCACGGTTAAATATGCGTCCTTTACAACAATGTCTGGAAGACCAGTGGATGCAGGTATCAAGTCGCTGGGAAGATCATGTGATTCTCCATCAATCAGCCAGAGATTCCATCAGATGGTGGATGAAGCGATCCCACCTGATGAAGGGAGTTCCTTTTCACCCAGATGATAGTCACGGATGCCTCACTCCAAGTATGGGGTGCTCATATGGGTCCTCTGCAAGTTCAAGGTCTGTGGTCAGAAACAGACTGAGGTTACCATATCAACCTCTTAGAGCTGAGAGCTGTGCATCTAGCTCTCAAATCACTGTACCCTTCGCTCCAGTCTCGGTCCATTCTGATTCAAATGGACAATACGATGACAATGTATTACTTGAACAAACAGGGTGGTACCCGGTCGCGACCTCTTTCCATAGAGTCTGAGACCATCTGGAACTGGCTTCTCACGTAAGACCTATCGATTGTGGCCATTCATCTTCCGGCAACTCTCAACTTCCAGGCGGATGCCCCAAGCCGAGACTTCTTCGAAGCTCATGACCGAGTCACTCAAAACATTTTTCAAAACTGGAGTGTGCCAGACATCGACCTGTTTGCAGAGGTGTTAAACGCAAAATGCCCCATCTTCGCATCCAGGTTTGCCCAACCAGGCTCTCAAGGGAATGCCCTTTTAATAGAATTGTCTCAGACATTACTGTACGCCTTTCCACCAATTCCGTTGAGTTCCACAATAATCAACAAGTTCTACAGGACCAATTCCAGAATGATCCGGATAGCCCCGGAATGGCCTCTTCAGTGGTGGTATCCGGACCTTCTTCAGCTATCGGAAGTACCACACAGGAGGTTGCCGTGCCGGCCGGATCTGCTATCCAAGCACCCAGGGAAGGTTTTTCTCCCCAATCTCTCATCCCTACGGTTGACGGCATGACTCCTGAAGTCCTACAGTATAGACACCTACAGTTGACTTCAAAATGCATGGACATTCTCAAAGAAGCAAAGAGACCTTCCACTAGAAAATCATATGCCTCCAAGTGGCAGCGTTTTTACCTATGGTGTGTGAGCAACAGACATGATCCCGTCCGAAGTCAGGAACAGGTGATTTTACCATATTTGCTGCATTTGGTAAAATCTGGTTTCCAGTTCTCCTCTATTAAAGTCCATCTGGCAGCTATCACAGCATATAAAACGTCCCCTACTCAGATTTCCTTTTTCAAAATTCCTGTGGTCAAAGATTTCCTTGAGGGTTTGAGAAAGGTTGACCCTCCAATCAAGGCTCCTTCTCCTCCATGGGAGCTTAACATTGTTTTAACAAAGTTGATGGGGGTTCCTTTTGAACCTATTCATAGAGCTTCTCTACAACATTTGACATGAAAAGACGCTTTTCTAGTGGCTATTACATCTGCTCGCAGAGTGAGTGAGATCCAGGCGCTGTGTTGTAAACAGCCCTACACTGTGTTTCATGCTAACAGAGTGGTTCTAAGAACACATCCTAGTTTTTTACCTAAAGTAGTCTCAGATTTCCATATTAATCAGGCAATCACACTCCCTACATTCTCCCTGAATCCTTCAAATCCTCTGGAAAGGTCCCTCCATTCTCTGGACCTCAAGAGGGATCTGAAATTTTATTTACACAAAACAAAGGAACTAAGAAAATCAGACCGTCTGTTTGTTAACTATGGTTCCATAAACACCGGCTCTGCAGCTTCCAAAAGATTTATCTCTAGGTGGATATTGTCTTGCATATCATTGTCAAACTAACTGGCCAACAAAACCCTCCCGGGCAAACCTAAGGCCCATTCTACTAGGGGAAAAGCCTCTACCATGGCTCTCCTTAGGAATGTGCCCATTGCAGAGATTTGTAAAGCTGCTACATGGCGATCAATTCACACTTTCACGCGTCATTACTGTTTGGACTCTGACACACAGGCGGATGCTAAGTTTGAGCAAGCCTCTCTGAGAAATGTATTTGGTTAATGCCATGTAATATGTTTTCTTTAACTGTACTTGCTGCTGTTTGCTCGTCCACGAGGAAGTGGGTATGGGCTTGCTACTCTATTCAGTGCTTAGGACTATTGATGAGTATCCCCTGGAAGAGAAGGATAAGTTACTTACCTGCAATCCTAGTTCTCTCCCAGGGGTATACTCATCAAAGTCACAAGCAACCCTCCCGCCTCCCCTAACAAGCATTAACAGTGCTATACTGAGTTGCTTGCATCAAATATGCTGGTTCCTACATGTGTATACACTGTAAAATAGAACTGACCTGTCACCTGTGGTGCATGATGGGAGCAGAGGGCTCCTGGAGGTCTTAAAGGCACGGTGCCCAGGTTCTTGGAAGCCTTAAAGGAAAGGTGCCAGTTTTTTCTGTACAGTGTTGTTATTTATCTATGCAGCCTCTGGGCTAATTGCCTGCTATTACCAGTTTTCTTTTCTGAAAATAAAAGGTTGTTGTGGAACACTATTGCAGTGCATGTTCTCTATTGCAGTATTTGTATGTGATATTTTCACACAATAGAAATGCAAGTCATTTTGGCTTTTTAGCCTATTGGATATATAATGTGTTTATACATGTATATATGTATGTTTGGATAGTACTATGTACTTGTGGTTCTAAATATACACATATATATGTATTATTGTATAGGCTCCGAGGTCCCGCACATGGGTGGGGATTATTCAGTGCTTTTGACTTTGAGGAGTATAACCCTGGAAGAGAACTAGGATTACAGGTAAGTAACTTATCCTTACAAGCTTTAGAAGCGTTTTCCATCCTCCACCCCACTACGAGTTGAGTTAATCTCATATGACCTAATTCAGTCAGCTGACAAATTTCCATTTTTGAGACAAAAAGTTCTTCGAACAGTTCTCCGGTATCCCTCTTTCTCCAAATTCTGGTTTCCATAATGTAGTGTTGATTTGCCTCTGCCAATAAGCAGGGCTGATATACCGGTTTGAAATTGATTCTACATTGTTTAAGGTGGCGTCTGAGAACCTGTGTATAATAGGTTCTAAGGGACAAGAACCGCACCATGTGTCAAATGCTAGAACCAAAACTAGACTTAGAAAAAAAACACGTTGTAATATCCTGAACTCTATACAGAAAGGCAGAAGGCACAACATTTCTGCTACAAGAACATATGCTGCAAACCTGTTCTGTACATTAACATAAGTAAGAGACTTGTGATCTGTAAAAATGTGTTAGCCATTAATTATTGGAGCTCTCAAGTCATTGGCTCATGGTAATTAAAACATGTCTATTTGATTATCTAGCATATGCGTTACATCCATCAGTTTTAAAAAGCAGGTGATCACTTTTGGCTGGGGTCTTTCCAGAAACCACTGTGAAACACGCCAACAGCATAGTTTTAAAACACTTTTTATCTCAATGAGTAATAGCATTTAATTGTAAACAAAATGTGAAAATATGCATTTCAAAAGTGAAGATTACATTTTGTTGTATATACAAATATAAAAAGGAGTAAATTTAGCAATTCAAAGAACCAACGTCCGTTCACCTGCACCAGTTTAGGTGCATAGTTAAGAATATGTAATATATTGAGTAGCCATAAATCACTCCATTTATGACAATCCAGGAAACAACTCGTAGCGTTACATTAAGTGCAATATTTTACATAAAATAAAAACAAAACTGACAGTGTGTAGAGGAGGTACTTCATTGGAAGGCACACAACTGATTATGCTCTGTCAAACTATCCCATTTAGTTCCATTTACCTGCGGAACAGAACTAACCACTTTCACAAACAAATATGACAAGTAAAACGTTTTCTTTATGGCCGGAAAATACTAAAATGCAAAACTAATCACGTTTATAGCCTTCGCAGAACAAATAAAATCCATTGTGAAGTAAAGAGGCTTTACGATCTTTATCTTACGACTTGGTAATTTACTTACCCACGGATTTGGTCAAACAGTATTCAACTGCTATTCAAACGTGTATTATTTGAGTCGTATGAGTTAATCCATAGTAAAATAGTGCAACTTTCTGGTGAGAACATATTTTTGAGTTTCTGCCTCTTCCCTGACTATATGCCCTGCGTGTTTGTTTCTGTAAACCACTGCATCCTTCAACACAGGGGTGGACCCTGGCATATTTTAAAGGCCACTATTAAGTGAGCGAAAGGTCTATTTAGAATACATTTATGTCCGCTTCTCTAGTATGGATATTCTGGAGATTTGGTTAGCTCTGGCCTTCCCAGATCCAGGCCAGACTTCACTGCTTTACAATGTACATTTCATTCCAGCTTCAATTTTAGATGGTGGCACAGAAACAGCGGAGACAACTTTTGGTTTCATATGCGAGCAATGGTGTAGGATGTAAAGACAAACAGAGTATTGAATACCCCCCCCCCCCCCCGCCCACTGCTGCAAATGGAATGTCTATGCCAAGGGTTTGTATAGACCACGATGTGGTGATGCAGCTCGGCAAGATTTCTATGCTAAAGATTCATTGCAAAGCTAGGAAAGAAGGCCGTTTCCCACAAGGGATTTGTCTATGAAAGGCAGAAATGGACATTCACTTGCATCCTTTGGAAATCAGAGCCAGGGCAGGCCCTGAGGGTTCCCTTTTGGCGCCCTCGAGCCAGCACGTGGGGTTTGATCATGGTAGGGGCCATAGGTCATTCCTCCTGCAAGCCGCCCTGGGTTGTTGCCCTATAACCTGCCATGACAATGTTCACACCACCATAACTTGCAAAGTATTACCACACAGACCAGACACTTAGCCAAGCGAGTAAAATGACTGCTCACGCCTGGTGAATAACGAGTGTATTACACCTGCTCAAACGTCATTCGCATGATGCATTAGCACGTCAAGTGCTGCGTTCCAACGTAGCATTAACGAGGTATCAATATATAGAGGAAATACATGTAGCATTTGGCACTAGTGTAAAATACCAAAGCAGCAATATAACACTGTTACTGCATTTGAGTAATACTGCATTGCATGATTAAAATACAGTGCACGTTTTGATCAAGAAAAGTCGCAAGCCTTTAGCATGTTCGAAGACAGCACTGTAGGTGGACAGGCGTTTAAAAGACATGAATTGGTCCTGAATTCATGACGAGGGACCCGTTTCCGTAAAGCAGCTGTTTGCCTCGTGTAAATAGCTGGTGATGTGCGGCCTTGTCATGGCAATAGCCCTTGGAACCAAAGGCGGCGATGCTGGACACGGCGAGCCGTCTGCTATTGGACAATCTGAGGCATTTCACTCCAAGCTTTGGCCTTTTTCTTCGCCAGGGACAGCCAGGGCGGCTCGGCAGAGCTCTCTGATGTGGCCTGGTGGCCGGGGTGCTGGCGCGGTCCTTTCTCCACGGCAGCAGCTGGAGTGGTCGCTGGAGGTGCTGGCCCAACAGCAGCTGAAAGATCAGAACAGGGACAGTCATTGTGCGTCTTTAAACATACAGTAAAATCAGATGACAAGGCACGTTTTCAGCATCCAATACAGCGCCTTTACTAAGCGACCTCGAGATCCGCGTGCACAACTAATGTCCAGCACTTACAGAGGCCCTACTAGGACAAACGCGCACTATACAAATAGCAAATAAGAGAATGCAAAACGCGGTAGTAATCCGGTATCCACAGGGCTTTAAATGGGAAAAAATAAGTGCAGGTACTCATTAAAATGAGCTAGAGGTGTAGTGAGGGGCCGGGCTAAGAGCAAGACATGATGATACTTAACTTCTATATTAGTTGCAGCACACACCAAAACACATGAGAAATGTATTTATATAAACAAAGCAGGTTAACTCATTACACAAAATGAAAGAGAAATGCGATAATATGTTAACATTTCCTTTTTTGCAAGAGTTGCACCGTATTAATGTCATACTGTTAATTGATGTTTGGCACAATCCTATATATTTTTGAGCACGCGAGGAGGAAGAAACTGAAAATACCCCCACGTTGCACCAAAGCTCTTATGGCACCAAGCAAATGAAGCAACTCATCATGACCCTCCCCAGAAGATATCTCTTGTCTCTTCCATCAATCTATCCATTCATCCTTTCATCCTACCATTTACCTGCTGGTGTCCACCATTTAACCTTTACATTCTATCGTCTATTCAGTCTTTCATCAATCATTTAGTTTTTCACCATTTCGTCTATCCACCCTTCATATCCAAACCTATCCATCGATCCATCCATCCATCAAACCATCTCCAAACCTATCCATTCATCCTTTCACTCATCCATCTCTTTATCTATCCTATCCCTCATCCATCAATCCTTTCGCTCACCCATCCATCAGCCCTTTCACTCCTTTATTCCATCCACCCTTTCACTCAATCCCTCCTTTCACTCATCCATCATCCACCCTTTCATCCATCCTCCCTACCTTTCATTCATACATCCAATCTTTCCCTTATCAACCCATCATCCGCCCTTTTATCCAACCATCCACCCTCTTTCACCCATGTATGCTTTTACTCATACATCCATCTATTCATACATCCATCTATACATCCACCCTTGCTCACTCATCTATCCACTCACTCATCCACCAACCCTCCCTTTTACGTTATTAATCTCTGTCACCGAGCAGACATGTACAAACAAAGTGCCACACATTTTCTTTAAAATACCTCCTGAGTGTCTGGATTCTCTCGCTCTTTCTCTCATTTTTTTCTTACAAAAACAGGCATACACACAAACACCTACCATGGTTTCTTTAATTGCCATCAGAGCTGGACTGTCCATAGCCTGATTGCCACTGCGAGGGGACTGACATGATTCCTGTGCTTACAGGAACGCACAGGATAGTGTGAATGTGATTGACAACACAGGGCCTGAATGGACCCTGCACTGTCAAGCACCGCGTGATGGTGAGCACCCGGACATTATTCAAATGAGCCCTGCTAAATAGCTCAGCTGGGGCTCAGATCGGGGCTACAGAAGCGGTGCCTTGGCTTCCAGACACGTTCCACTCCTGCTAAACCAGCACTCACAGCCAATGAACCTACCTTTTCTTGAGTACCGGTACTCTCCTCGGCAGCAGAGAAGTGCCGGTACTGAGAGTGATAAATCAAAGAAGTGCCGGTACTCAGTACCGGTGAGTACCGGCCCATTTAAAGCACTGGGTATCCAGAATATTTGACTAAAAGCAGATGAATGATTCAGTTACTTACTGGTAATCTTCATTACTCCGAATACCCTTTTTCTCGTACCAATACTTACTTCTATGAGGAATACATTCTCTACCTAGGCACCAGTTACCTAGCTGGGACCAACCAGAAGGTTTAAGGAAATTTACCCCGCCCTTCCCTCTCCAAGCCCATCCCGCCATGCTGGTGTAAAGAGGATCCCCCGGAGCCCAAAACACTGCCTGTACGACCCAAGCAGCAAAATTGTGGAATGGGTACTGGGAGAGAAGATCATTTTCTTGTACCTCTACTTCTATGAAAATATAAGACAGCTGAGAAACCAGGCAAACTCTTGGTTCATGCAAACAAATCTATTTATTGCAAACCAAAACAAGTGAAGAGACTTTAAGACCTAGCAGCAGCCAGGACTTTAGTGCCAAAATCCAAGAAATTCACAACTTCTCACATCCAGCCTGCAATAGGAGATAAAAGTAGATGGAGTGACCCAAGTGGCTGTTTTACAGATGTCCAGGACAGAGACACAGTTCAGGAAGCTTCCATTCCCCCTAGTGGGTCTTCCCTGAATTCCACCTGGCACCTTTACATCTTATGAAGAATAGGCAATATATATTTATATGGAAAACAATTGTTATTGCCCTACAGCTTTCTGATTTTTTATATTATACCATTCTTATTTTCTATAGAGGCTTCCTGTGTGCGTGTGGTAGGCCCGCTGGTCCGGCATCTCCTGTCGCATTGGACTCCCTAATCTCAGCCCTTGGAACAAATGGTCCCTGTAATAACCAAGATTTGGCAACTGATGCAGTGGTGGTTTAACCCATTGAACTTAGCAAAGGGGGATCCCCTTACCCCTCTCCCTGGATCCAGACTATAGATGCAAGCAAACTGTGGTGGGGTGTGACCTTAGGCAATCTCTGAGTTATGGGGAAGTTTTTAAACTGCCATGTTGTTCTGACAAGTGCACCCACTTGCCAGACCTTACCCTTCCCTTGCACATCAGATGCCCCTATGGTAGGCCCAGTGTACCCCTGGGCAGGGTGCAGTGCATGTGAAAGGTAGGACATGTACTAAGGTGTGTACCATGTCCTGACAGTGAAATAATCTCTGTTTATTTTTTCACTGTTGAAAGGCCATCTTGCCCATAGAATAGAATGGGAAGGCTGTGTAATATGTTTTCCAGCCTATCGTCCCAAAGGCTTAAGATGGAGAGGTGAAGTTTAGTATGCCTGAACTCACAATGTAATAACACACCTTTTTATGAAGGTTGTTTTTGGATTGTGTGTTTATGAGCCACTCTTTTAGAAGTGGCTGGGTTTTGTGCTCTAACATTTCTGTGTGAGTGGTTGTGAATTGACTGTCTAGATTTGAAAGCAATAGGATCTGGGGAATGTCTTGACCCAGGGGAGGAGGTGAGACAGCAACAGGCTGACCTGCATCTGAAGTGTACGGGGGAGGAGTAGCCCCTAGAGGTGAAGAGGCCTTGGTTGCTGCTATAAAACAATTGTCCCATCTCCTGCTGAGTGATTGAGAATCCAGACCCCCACTAATCAAAGGAAGAAGTTGTCACTGGCAGGGAGGTACCCAGAACTGGGTTGAACAGGGGTCAGTGCCCCCCTGAACACAAAGACTTCAAAGCCATTGAGGGGTATAACTATGAGAGCTGAAGCCCCTGAACTTTAGAGAATGGCTTGATCAAGATTGAACAAGACTGGAGCTATTTAGTGGTCAAGAGGAACCTTTGCCAAGGAAGAAACAACTGAAGAGAAGGACTGACCCTTGCTGTGTGTTCTGGAGCTGGCATGCAGTTTGCGGTTTTAACCAAGGAAAGGCTAAAGGGACTTTGCTGTGTGCTGTGTCCCCCTGCTTGAAAGGACTTTGCTGTGCTGTGTCCTGAAGTAACTTATCCCCAAGGTCCTGAGGTGAGCTGGCTCCCTGTTGCAGAAACTCAGGAACACAAAAGTTTCCAGGAGAGTCTCAGCGATGCCGTGTGCTTGCTGCAGCCTGAGACCCTCGTAAGGTGTGCCCTGTGATCATGGGCACCTGGAGTCCAAGCAAGGATCAGCGACGCTGTGTGCGTGTGCTTTTTGCAGCCTGTACTCTTTGTGAGGATTGTCCAGTTATCGTGTGCACCGGAATCCAAGTGAGTCTCATCGACGCTGTGTGTGTGTGCTTTATGCAGCGTGAGACCTTCGTGAAGATTGCCTTGTTATCGCGCACACCCGGAATACAAGTGAGTCTCATCGACGCTGTTTGCCTGTGCTTTGTGCAGCGTGAGACCTTCCTGAGGATTGCCTTGTTAACATGCACCGGGAGTTAAAGTGAGTCTCAGCGACGCTGTGCGCGTGATCTTCGAGCAGCCTGAAACCCGTGTCCTGTGATCATGCACCGGAAGCTCAAGGGAGTCTCAGCGACGCTGTGTGTGTGCCCTGAGGCAGCCTGAGATCTTCGTAGTAGTAGCGGCCCGGAGCGGCAGCCCCGGAGGAGCTGAGCCGCCGTCCCGAGCCCACCGTTGCCAATTCACAAAGATTGCATCGGAGACCCAAGTCGCTGGACGAGGAGAGGAGAGTGGGTTCGTGCCCCCCCCACCCCCCAGGTAATGTGTGTCGACTCCTGGGGCGGGGTGCGGGCTCGGAGGGAGACGCTCTCGGCCTCTCTCTCATTCCGGCAGTGTGAGCCTCTGCTTCGGCTCGTGTCGCGGCCCGTATTGCCAAGGGAGTGGCAGTACCGGGGCCGGAGTGCAGAGCTGCACTTTTTTGTTACACCATACCCGTGTTGGGGGCAACTGTTGACAAAGGCTGACTGCGAGTCAGGAGGCGTGGCGGAGAGACCACCTAAGGTACCGTGATCGGCGCCGGAGTGCATTACACATTATCTTATTGCTGCATAACAAAGTACCGGATTGTCGTATTACACATTGCATTATTTGTGCATAACTGAGTACCTGATTAAAGTATGATGCATGGCATTATTCCTGCATAACGAACTACCAGATTGTCGTATTACGCATTGCCTTATTTCTGCATAACGACGTACCTGGTGGTTGCATTACGCATTGCATTATTCTTACATTGCAAAGTACCTGATTGCTACATTACGCATTGCATTATTCTTACATTGCTAAGTGCCTGATTATTGCGTTACGCATTGCACTATTGTTACATTGTAAAAGTGCCTGATTCTAGCATTATGAGCTGCATTACATGGTATGAGGATTACAGTGGAATGTTAAGAAACGCTCATTAATATCGCCAGAAATGACAATGGCTGGCGGAGTGAGCTAAAGAATGATGATGGATTAAACCCAGATCAGTTGACTGGGGGTGAGTGTTTGCAATGTTCAACACTCCGTTCATCATCCCCTTTGGTTTTGCTTTGGTCTAACAACCAGCCAGGAAAAATAGAAAAATAGTACACATGCTCATATGTTGGATTTATATCGTGTGGTCTTATCGTATATCTTTTTATATAAAATTTACACTTGTTTTTATAAAACTCGGGTGGAGTCTATTTGTGGTTGCCGTGAGCGTGGTTGCAAATACTTTACACATTTGCCTTGAAGATAAGCCTGGCTGCTCGTGCCAAGCTACCAAGGGGGTGAGCAGGGGCTATCTCAGAAGGTGACCTTCCTTTCCCTGATGTGGAAACGCAGGTCCCTATTTGGCCTAAGGTACCTACCTCAGCCAACCAGGGATCCTGGGTCTAACAGCACCTATGATGGATTGGATTTCCTCAATGTCAGAGGGGGAAAACTGGGGAACAATGTTGGACCAGAGAGCCTATTAATTACTTCAAAGAGCAGGATGCTATACACCACTTTATTTCATAATATTTGCACTATTTTGTGATGAACTATCAACTGTTTACAATTTTATGTGAATCACATATGAAATATTTAATTATTTGTAGCTGCCTATACTATGTAGACTATGGCTCCCTATCAACTCTTCTGTGATCAAGTAGCAGAATTCTTTACAAACAAAGTGGAGGATATTCAGGCAAACTAAATCATAAGGTTGGACCTCGGGTTAACAAGTATAGCCCCCGCTGAAAACACCTTCTGCACTTCTGCAGGTTTCTCCCTCTCACGGAGGAAAGAGTAGTTTCACTTACCTGCCTAATGAAATTAGGGGCTCCATCTGACCCTCTGCTCTCCGAAAAATGTCAATGATTTTGTACTATCAAGTATTATCAGCTTGGCGGGTGGTAAAATAATTTACAAAGACTTCAATATATTTTAAATAAAATATATATATATATACACGTAAAAGGAGGCAGATGGGTCATCTCACGAATATCTAAACACAAATAGGAAATCATTAATTCTGAACATGTATATGCCCAACTCTGACTGCCCCTATTCTGGGTCAATCTAAATAAAAGATTAAAAGAAATTCTAAATGGCTATAATATACTAATAGGAGGCGACTTTAACCTTCCTATGGACCTATTGTTAGATAGACGATCCCTCTGCAAACTTAGACCAGGAAATTGCACAAACAAATGAAAAAGGTTTACACAGCACATAACCTAACAGATAAATGGAGGCTATTCAACCTCACAGGTAGCGACTTCACCTTCTACTCCCACCCATATAGCTCCCACTCAAGGATCGATTACATCCTAACTAACTGGAAACGTACACCTTCTTGCTCCAATCCCAAGATTGAACCCATCTTTATCTCGGATCATGCCTGTATTTTATTAGACATTACAACAGCCAACGTCCAAAGCCAAGATATACTATTGTGTCTCAAGGCGACACTACTAAATGATCCAACCAGTAGTGAAGAAACATGCTCTGTAAACTTTGATTACTTCAAAGAAAACACCTCTGGAGATCTCTCTAGAGATACTCTGGGAAGCCATGAAAGCAACAATCTGGGGAGAAAGATCAGTATCATGATCAACAAAAACAAGACCGCCAACAAAAAAATTGGAATAATTTGAATCTAAAGTGAAAAAGCTTGAGCGCCTTCTAGTCTGCAAACACTCCACCAAAATGTTCAAACTGCAAACCCTAAAATACCAATAGAATAAACTAAAAAGTGAGAGAGCTCACATATGGCTGTACACCAACAAAGCAAAAAAGTAATGTGAATTCAACTAAGCTGGGAAATTCCTAGCCAACTACCTAAAGATCAAAAGCCAGAACTCCTCAATAATTGCAATCCAGAGCAAATCAAGCAAAACAGAAACAGAGACTAAAAACATAGCCATCTGCTTTGCACAATACTACAAAGAAGAATACAATCCTGATTGACAACCAGATATCACAGATTGCGAAAAAAACCTCCAAAACAGTAAACTCCCCTAAATTAAAAAGGTGGACCAGACTGCCCTAAGCAAACCGTTTGAAATACAAGACATAGATAAGGGGATCAAAACACGCAAAAGCACTGGGGCCTGACGGCTTCATAAGTAGTTTTAACAAAACCTTCAAGCCACAACTTAAACTGTACCTAAAATCCCTCTTTGATTTTTATTCCTCTAACGGAAAAACAGGTCAGAACGTTTCAGAGGCTATATTAACAGCTATCCAAAATACAACAAAGAACCATTAGATACCAAAAACATTATGCTAACATTCCTATTTAATGTAGATTGCAAAATCTATGCAAAAATCCTAGCTACAAGATTGGAAAAATTACTCCCCTCACCAATACATCCCTCCCAAACCGGCTACATAAAGTGAAGACTTGCCTTTGACAATATCAGACTCTTTGCATATGTTCTAGAAAAAGCCCCTTTGCTCCACTACCCAGCAATGGCTATGGCCTTGGATGCCGAAAAGGCTTTTAACAAAGTTTATTGGCCTTTCCTATGATTGGTAGTCTGAAAAGTCATCTAGGACCGTCCTTTGAATGGATGGTATTCATACTATATGACAACCCATCGGTCAGAGTCAGGATAAACGGTTCCCTTTCTGAAAGGCTCAAACTATCCCAAGGCATGAGGCAAGGATGACCCCTCTCCTAGTTACTCTTTCTCCTAACCATTGAGCCCCTCCTAACTGAATTATGACAACACCATCATAAAAGGCATCCCATGTGACTTCAAAACCTACAAGGTGGCAGCATATGCCAACGATGTCCTCATCTTATCCAAAGATGCAGACGCAGCCATACCTGAAATCTTAAACCTGATTATATGCCAAAGCTTCCGGCTACAGATTGAACAAACAAGGTCTTCCCTCTAAACCCTCTCTGCATCTCTGTAATTCACAGCAATAGTAACCTCAAATGGCAAAAAAATCCCCTACATCCATCAACCATCACCTTGGGGCTACAACTCTGTAAATCACTGTCTGCCTCTCTGAACCATATGGAAAACACCATTCTTAAAAAAATACAGAACCTCATCGAGACATGGTCACCCAAACACATGACCTCGTGGGGCAGATTGGATTGCACTAAAATGCTAAAAGCATCGCAGATAAACCTCATTATATGCATCTTCCCTCAACAGTTTGCAGCTACATTTTTAAAACTCCTCAACGTGACTATCATCTAATTTATTTGGTGCAGTAAAAGGCCCAGAATCTCAACCAAATTCTTATTACTGGACAAACAGAAAAGTGTGGTCTGTCTCCCCAAGTTTGACAAACTTCAAATGGCATTCATATTCAAACAATCTATACATTGGATTCACCCGAACCCTTTACTTCCCCCACCTCATCTATCTGGGAAGACATTGAGAGAGGTCTACTATCTCAATGAAATGCTTTAAGCCACTGCACTCCTTAAATATAATCAAAGACACAATACTGGCAGTTATACATGTGGACAGCAAATATATTTTCAAACTCAAACATTCTTCCTACGCCTCGCTACAGCTACTAATAAAAATTAATGGTAAAACTCTCCACTTGCACTCCTGGTCATCACATAACATTTTATACATTAAGGAGGTCATCGATAGAGCCAATCCGATCCCCTTCTCACTCTTACAAACAACCTTCAACATCCCCGATAAGGAATTCTACAATTTCCTCAACCTCAAAGTTGCAATTTTCGCTTCCAGAACCCACAAAATCCAAGTATTCTAAAGAAACTAACTTTAGTTGCATCTCAAGACCACTAAGCCGCTAAACTAAAAAAAAAAAATCCTTCAGGAACACACTCCCAATTCCATACAAAAGTCTCAAAACAAGTGGTCCGCCTCCTGCCTTAAAGAAGGTTACACAATCTAATTGAGAAAAATTGGTCCCACGTATGGAAACGTGACTTAGCTCAAAATCTCCCCCATCGTCTCGCAGAGTAAATACTGGCTGTTACAAGTATCCTTCTGGACTCCAGACAAACACTTTAGACTGGGTCTATTAAACTCAGACAAATGCTGGACCTGCTTAACCGAGGTCGGTCACCTCAAACACATGCTATTTTCTTGCCCTATAATTAAAACTGTGTGCAAAGTAAGAAAGTTCAAGCCTGGAATAAAATGAATAGAGCAAACTTGGTTGATATTTTAAACAGATCTTGCCCCTCAATAAATCCTGAAAGATTCAAACCTAACAGTAGGGACATACTCTGAGTAATTAAGAGTCGCAAACGCCAAGTTCGGTCCTGTTAAAATCATTAAAAACCATAGAAGAATATTGCTAAAGCTTGGAAGGCTCCGAGAGCGCCCTCGGTGTCTGTGTGGAAAAATAGCATGGACTTCTGCATGGGACTGGAAATCCCCATCTTTGCGGTCAGGGGATGCCCGCTTAAACATTATAAAATATGGAGACGATTGGCAGAATATCGCGACCTGGAGTTTCAGTGACCGGGCCCACGGACTTGGCTATCCCTCCCCCCGTAATTGACATGCAACATCGCTTTTTAGTTACAGGTAGAGTGTGTCTGGATGAACGAGATTATTCATATATGGTGCTGTTTTGGGGTAGGCGCGAGTGCGACGGGGGTGGGTTTAGGGGTTTGTCTCTTTGATTTTTTGTTTGCTAAATATTTCAACTGTATTACTCTTCACTTGTCCTCTACTTTAGTTGAAATTGTCAAAGTCAATTCACTGTTCATTCTGTATGCATGAGTTGCTGGGTTACAGTGCTCTGCAATATATTGGTTGTTTGACAAATAAAAATTTGTTATTTTAAAAAAAAAAAAAACATAGAAGTCTCTCAGCCCCTAGGCTCTCTCCTCAGCTTATGAAATTAAAACAAAAATGTAGAAGGCAGGAGAAATTATGGAGGATAGGTTATCTGAGGGAAGAGAAGGTCAGATACAATAAATACATTCAAGATTATTAAAAAACGATTGTTACCGAAAAGACAAATATTTCTTTGAGCAAATCCACTCTGCAAATAACTCCACCGGGGAACTTTTAAAAACCGTTCAGATTTTTTCCAGGCTTTCCACGAGTTGTACTATGGCTCCCTGTCAACTCTTCTCTGATCAATTAGCAGAATTCTTTACAAACAAGGTGGAGGATATTTAGGCAAACTAAATCGTAAGGTTGGACCTCGGGTTAACAAGTATAGCCCCCACTGAAAACACCTTCTGCAGGTTTCTCCCTCTCACGGAGGAAAGAGTAGTTTCACTTATCTGCCTAATGAAATTAGGGGCTCCATCTGACCCTCTGCTCTCCGAAAATTGTCCATGATGTAGCAGGGGTGGTTCCCCCCCACTTACTATGTTATTTAATATCATCATTGATTTCGGTCTTTTTCAAAAGAGGCAATTAATTCTCATCCTATATCTCACTTACCTTTTTGGGCAAAAAGTCTTGTAAAGCACATGAATATTGCACTTTCAAAATTTTGGGCGAGAATGAGATCTTGGATTCGGCACAATTTAGGTTCAGGCCAAATCGCAGCACTGAATCTGCTCTAGTTGTAGCTACTGAGGGGCTTAGAAGCATTTTGGATAACAGGGGAAGGAGGCGATGATCCTGTTGGATCTATTGGCAGCATTCGACACCATAAGCTACGCGCCCATGCTGAAACGCTTGGTAGACATTGGAGGTTCAGCGGTTGAGCTGTTTCGCTCTTTTGTCTCTGACAGAGAACAATCGGTTGCCCTAGGGAACTTTACATCCAAGCACTTCTCACTGCCATGTGAGGTCCCTCAGGGTTAATCGCTGAACCCTACACTTTTTATTACTTATGTGGCGCACCTGACAAGATCGATACGTCCACTCCTTTGGTTTCACCCCTGTGGCATACGCAGGTGACCCAAAAATTGTTGCACCCTTCTCAAATGATGTCGATGAGACTGCCCATCGCTTCAACATCTTCATGGGCGCTATCGGGGACTGAATGAGCAACATCAGCCTTATATTGAACTCAGACAAAACTGATGTTTTCCTCTTCGGTAATGACCCTGCCTTTTGGGATCAAGCTGGTGGCCTCAGATGCTAGGTTCTCTTCCCACTTTGTCAGGAATCTGAGAAGTTTTTTGTCCTTACTTGTCCTTGAATGCACATATTAACAAACTTGCATCATCCTGCTGTTTCCTCCTACACATGATAAGAAAAATGCTCCCTTTCGTTCAATATGAACTTAAAAAAACAGTGGTTATGGCCATGGTGCTGTCACTGCTCGGCTATTGTAATGTCCTTTATTTGGGCACTCACAGGCATAACCGGAAGAACTCCAATGTCTACAGAATGCAGCGGCTTGACTTCTAAACAAAATTCCCCAAGTTCAAGCCAGACTCTGACAAACTAAGAGAGCTTCATTGGTTCTCTGTAAAGAAAAGAGTCATGTTAAATGCCTTATATCTGGCAGATAAGATTCTTTAGGGTAACGGCTCAGCATATCCGAAAAATAACCTAGCTTGGTATAGTCCTAGAAGAACCTTGCACTCGAATAACTCGAATACAGGTAATGTCAGCAAAATCAGAAGAAAGAAATGGGGAGGTAAGAGCTTTATCTACACCACAGCACAACTTTGGAATAACCTACCTGTGCACCTCAGAGGCCAGTCTAATTTATTCCGTTTTAGTAACCATCTTAAAAGATGGTTATACTCATGCCCAGCATAAGCAACTATTGACCCCTATTTAAATTTGATCCACTGTTATTTGCTGTGTCCATTTGTTGGTCCTTCTTAACAGTAATTGTAATTAGCTCAACTTGGACCCTATCTCAATGTAGTAGATATTAGCACCAAGACGCCATTGGCATTCACGCGCTTTACAAACAACTCAATATCAGGATCTATGCTGCATTCATACTGGGAAGATATCAGCAAAAACAAATGACATTTTCCACTGTAAAGTAACTCTGGACCCAGTCCTCACATGCTTAGGCCCCTGGATTCTTCTCAATCCCCCCTCTGTAAAGCAGAACTCCTACTATTTGACTTATTACTCACATTAGGAGTCATGGGATTGGAAAGACTTCAAAGCTATCTCTTCCCACACTTGGTGATTGTGGGTATGCTTTTTCAGAAGCTCGTACATTATTCTCAACCAAAACTTCAACCACTACGGATCATGACTGCTTTGGCTACCTTTGGACGCTTACTTACAGACCATCACACCCCCGATATGGGTCTTAAACTGAACCCCACTTAAACGCTCTCCATCCACAATTAGGTTCTTGGGATATCCCCGCCACCCTTCCTACCTCCTTTGTCCTTCCCTCTTTTACTATTACTCTTTCTAACCTACACTTTCCTCTCTACTATCTCCTCACACATGAAGTATATCACCACCAAATCATGGGAGCTATCCATGGCAGCTATAATATCCAATTCATTTTGCTGATTTGATCTATCCAATGAATTTTGTTGGTTTGATCTGCAATGCCTTCACATTATTATGTATAAAATCTACAAATGTCTTTATTTGCTTCTCGTGTAAATACCACTGTAGTTTCTTTACTGCTCGTTTTTTTTAATTGCATTTCTGTAATGCTTTAACATGAAAGTGTTAATAAAATGTTAAAATAAAAAAAACTTGAAGGTGCTGTAGGCTTGAAGGAGCAGCCAGTATAGGTCATTAAGGCTAGGTGATAAGTCAAGGAGTGTCTTCAGTTCTTTGACGAAGCATCCTCTTCGGTAGTACTTGAGATGAACCTTCTACTTCTCAGTTTAGGTTGCTGCCTCTGTCTACATAACAAACCAAGGTTTACATAGTTATTCTAAAATCTGCTTTGGCGGATAGGGTTTGACCTTGCTCAGGCATAATACAAAGCAGTCTGTTTCTCTTTACAATTTGTGTTTTAAAGAAAAAGTCCAAAGCTGATTTGAGGGAAGAATCTTTGCAGTTATATTTGTTGAGCCAGTCTGGGATTGGACTTTTTGTTTGCATTGTTTGTGAGGATGAATTCTGTCTTGGTAGGGTATGACTTCACATCAGCATTTGTCGATCATGTTTGACTGATGGACGATTCAGGTCTGCTTTACACACGGTCTGCTTTACACACTGAATTTAATTGTGAAGAGGGTGGACCTCTGAGGGACTCCACAGGTCATTGGAACTACGTTAGCTGCATGTGTTCTTCTAACCAAAACTGATTAGCAGGAGAAATAAGGTAACATCTACTGGTGCCCATAATGGCTTCGCAATCCGAGAATCCCCAGACGAATCCCCAGTCGACTCTTGGTGTGTGTGTGTGTGTGTAATGTGAAAAGTAACCAAACCATATAGTTGACAAAATGATCACAGGATCACAAGATATAAAGAAAAAAAGACACTGAAATCAAGGGAAATAAATGGTTGTTATCCTAAGTTAAATGCAATAAGAAAATAAAGAAAAAAACAATGCAATATGAAATAATTGTAAGAGGATTACTAATGTTATCCTATACGAAATGCAAAAAACACAATGAAAAAAAGAAACCCTAGGCATACTCTTTACCTGTCCTGTAGGAGACAGAGGTTTGACAAAAGCTGATTATTGATCCCGCTAAAAATGTTCACACTTGGACACATGATAGTTCCTAGAGATTGAAAATATTTATGGTGGCAAGCTTGGAAACTGTTTATATAATGGTTGAGTGGTTCTGCTGTAGCCTCAACTGTCCTGAAAAAAGAGTGGAAAAGTTTGCTGTGATGAGACGGCTGAGCCATGTCTATTTTGGCTCACTTGGCGCCCTCCCTTCTCATGGAGTGAAAGCTTTGTAAATCTCAATTTTTAAGTAAGAGTTCTGCCATAACTGCTTCTTTGAAGAATAAAATTCAAATCTCCAGGACTGGAGTAGGAGTCCAGAAACAAAACAAAAAAGAAAACATAAGGGATCCAACACCAAATAGACAAGCAGGCTGCCATTACCCCTCCCCAATCAAATAAAATAAAAAACACCCATTTAGGAGTTAGATAAAGGTAAGCAATTAGTATCATTCCGACATGTAAAGTGATGAGAGGTCAAGGAACAAGTTGAGGCCTCTGAGTAACGGAGGGGCTGAGAAGTGCAACAAGGCTGCGTCTCCCAGGTTCCTGTCAAATGCATCCACAAATGCAGTAAGAGCATGCTGGGTTCACCCTGTGACACTATCTGAATCTTAAAACAATACACAAAACACAGAAACCATTACATTTCAAACAAAAGTACAAATTATGAAAAGTTTATTAACTTCACAAGCAAAACAAACACAAAAAGAGAAATTTTTATTTTGATTGGAAGATTGGAGCTTTTCAAAATGTGGGTTCAGATGTACCAACCTACTCGCAAAAAGAAGTCAGAACTTGTGTACCAACTATGGGCTAAAAGGCTGGTTCTCAAAATAAGGAATAGCAGGGGGCCACAGAATTAATACTCATTAGACAGGTTTCAATGTGCGACCACCAGCAATTGTCTATAACCACAGGGATGGTATCACGCAAAGGACAGCTGTCCACAATCCCTGACCACCATCCCTGTGATTGCGTGCCAAACGGATTTGTTTTTAAAGCAGCCTGAGCTCTTTAAAGAAACAGGGGCTACTATTGCCCCGACAGGGCCCCTTCCCCTTGGCGAATCAGTTACCACACCAACTTGTGAGCCTGTAACTGATCTATGGTTTGCGACCAGAACTGGAGTTGCAAACCACTGATAAATACATTACCAATTTGCAATTAAATCTCAAAACACGCACCTTTCAAATAGTGATTCGTTAGCGGTCGGATCCCCATTTTGCAATTCGGAGAAAAAATTCTGACTCAAAAAATGTTGTCACTACATATGAGAAAGGGATTTTGCCGTTACTAACTCTGCAAAAAATGATAGTCCATCTTGCCCTTAGTGAAATACTAGACTCTAGTAATCAACTTTGTTTTCTTCCCTCTATTGCATGCTCTCTTTTTATCTGCATATACCAGTACTGCAAATAGTGCCACCAATCATCCATACTAAATTCTGTTTGCTGTACTTGTGTTAATACCACAAATCAAGATAAGAATACAAACACAATGTTTAGCTCCAATTTCAATTTCCTTCACAATTAGTGTGTGCTAACATTTTCAATTTTGCATGTATACATATTTTATTACCATGCTAATATTTTTTAATTTTCCAAATAATGGTGGACCCCTGAATAGGCATCACCATCCTCTAAAGGTCCATGGACCCCAGGTTAAGAATCACTACCCTTAGAGAGATCAACGTAGTAAGGAGGGAATGAAAGCCGAAATGCAGTACCAGAGTACCCAAAACAAAGGAGATGCACTACCCAAACCAGGGATGAAGAACAGCAACTTATCTATATCAAGAGAAAGATGATTAGATCATGAGGAAGGACTTTTTAAGATGTCATCGGTGCTCTGCCTCTTATTGCTCTTACATGCTGTATTGTTTAAGAAGTTTTATGCAAACTATTTTTACCCATGTTTTGCCTTAAAATCTAATGATGCTGTAGAACCTACAATTACAAAATAGCAAACAGTTCATAAACAACACAGGGGCTAAAAAAACATATGCTTGCTAATTTACCATCCATGCTGTCCCAAAACCCAGAAGCACCAATTATTGGGGAAACGAATGGAATAAGATCTATTGCTGCCAAACATTAAAAACAAGTTTTACCTGCTGTGGGAGAAACATCAACAAGCGAGGAGGGCTTTTCTTGATCAACAATGCTGATAAAACCACTTTTTCGGAACCCTTCTTCAATTTCATAGTTTATTACCTAAAATGACATTGATTTAATCATGAATGAAGCCAAATAATAAACAAAGAATTACCCTTACATGTCAGCTCAATTCCAGAATCTGGAGACAGATAAATGCTATCACGTCTGATAATTTCTTTGTCTACTGCAGACTTTCTGGTCTGTCACAGTGATATCATACTTACCTGTTTCAAATGATCTGACTGGATCAGCACACTTTTCACACTCATCAACGAGTCGTTCACAGCATTCACATAGGGTGGCCTTTGCTGGAGAGAGGAAGAGCATCTCTCATGGCTGTTACCAAGCCTTCCTCAGGGTTCACAACTTCCTTTCACACATGGTGACCACAGAAATCCTCCAACACTTTCACAAGCAACTTGTCATGGGCCACAGTTTCTTTTCCACTCATACACATAATCTAGAAGACACCGGACACCAGCCATACCTCTGAGCAATGCATGGAATTCAGTTCAAAGGGAGTCTTCTCAAAACAATAAGCACCTTCCAGTGCCACAAACTATAATAAGTGGTTAGAATCCTTGTGCATTTCTATCTGTTGTTAATGGAAGTTCTGTTCAGAGTTACAAATACTGTGACCTTTTTCAACAACTCTAATACCTTGCTGATGTTCGGAATGTGATGGCGGTAATCATGATGTTAGCATTTAAATCACAGAATTCAACCCAGTGAGCAGAAAGCCTCGAATGCTAGGACCACTTGGGCCAACCATTTTAGAAATCTCAATTTGAAAATCTCTCATAAATTGTCTCAAAGTTGTGAAGGTATTTTTTTGCACATTTTTGATACATCTAAAAGACAAGAAAGGACATGTTTTGACACTTCCCAAATGGATCCTGCTACCACCTTATATAGTATGCATTAGATTTACTTAGTTGCTTTCTCTTCATGCCCGGTTTGTCATCTCCTTAGCTTTTAACTCTGAGTGAAGGGTATGAAACCCATCTCCCCTAATACTGTGCACAGTTATTAACTTCATGTATAGAGCAGGAAACGCAACGCCATGCACCATCTCAATTGCATTCTCTAAACTGGGGTCTTCGTCTTAACTTGTAACTTTGTTTCTCTTTTTCTCTATGAACTGATCCATAATCCTCTCATCCTAGAGGTCCTCATATTGGTAATTGCATATGATCACCAAAGCCCAGAGTGTTTGCACATATCACTCACTTGCCTCTCTTTGTTAAAAATATGTCTCTCCAGGATAACACTCTTGGTGGGGTTAAAGCTTTTGTCCACAACTGTTATGGCTATTGTATATTCATCCACCTGTCCACCGTCATGTTCGCTCGGTGAGTGTTTAAATGTTCTTCTACTCTCTGGACCAAAGCTGTGCCTTGACAATGCAAATGTTCTCTCTGAAGCGTATACATCCCCAGCTATGGCATCAAGGTAGGCCTTCTTCCTGGAAGTGCGGATGGTTTTACCTTCTGTGTTTTAATTCCTAAACTGCTATCTAGCATGCTAATGAATTATTCTGCAGTTGCTGTCTACATCCACTAAGTTCTACGAATACTTTCAAATCCTGTAGAATTTCAAGAGACTAGTCGAGTGCCAGAATTGTATCTCTCCTCTGGTTCTTCTCTGGAAGCAGCATGTATCTACAACAGTAAAGTCACAAAATGCCCCTGATAGAAGGTACAGTTGCTGATGGATACATCTGCCTGTGGATTCCTCACCTTTGAATACCCCCTGTGCCAGCATTCCGTGGAAATTCTTTTCCTAGCTCTCCCACGTCGACGAGGATGTCATAATAGCACGGTTCCGCTTGCAACACCGTATGACGTCATCGGAGCCATAAGAAGACCTCGTCGGCATGCTGTTAGTTCCCTTTTTTCCGAGCCGTCGACGCCTAACGTTTTTTTCTAGGGACTCCCCATTTTCTGATGATTACTTTGTTTCTTCGAATTGTTCAGATATGGCTACTTCAAGGAAGTCTTGATTCAGGCCCTGCAGGGAGTGTGGCAGTCACATGTCGATGACTGAACCACACAATGATTCCCTTTCGTGTTTGTCTTCCAACCACGACGTCGAAGGGTGTCGAAGCGGCAGAAAGATGAATCCTAAGGCTTTATAGGAACGTAAGGCGAAGCTCTACATGGCTAAATCAAAGAAGGGGAAGAGGGGTCGAAAACGTGCGAAGTCATCGACTTCGCACACCTCAAAATCAAAGAAACACAAGAAGTCGAAGAGAAGGCATAGTTCTCGGCGCCGTTCGTCGAGGGACAAGGCATCGAGGTCGCCTTCTCCGGCTAGCGACTTTGGAGGAAAGACTTTGTGTCTTCATCACCTTCACCTTCTCCACAGGCGACCCCGATTCACTCACCGGCACCGAGGTCGCCGACATCGAGGGGTCCTCGGCGCTTAAGGATACTGCAATGCCCAGGAGGTCTCCGAACGCCCAGGGAGTCTTCTCCTGTTCATGTGGCTTCGCCTGTGCGGGCGCCGACTCCACCGGCTCCGCAACTTTCAGTTCAGCCTCAGGTGGAACCTGTTCAGGAAGGTACGGATCCTTATTCTCTTTTTCCTGGAACTGGAGCGGATCCTGCACATTTTTTAAATGCAATGTTTGGCATGTTTGCCAGGGCTTCCTTCGAGCCCCATGGGACCTTTGGCCTTTAATTTGGGTGTACCTCATCAGTATGTCCAGGTGCCCTTAGTGCCATTCATGCCGACGACTCATGCTTGGCATTTTCCGGCACCGAGGTCTTCCACTCCGGTTCCTCGTATTCCTTCTGTTGTTGAGTCGGCGCCACCTCGGATTCGATCGGCGCAGAGGCTTGAACCTGAAGGTCCTCCATCGACGCAGATACCGTTGTCACCGGCGCCGCGTATGGCACCACCAATGCAGATTCTGAAGCAGCACTCTAGGAGGGATGCGCAGAGGCTGCTTGAAGAGGAGGAATATAGACAGGAACAGGAGGAGGGAGAAATTGTCAACTCTGTTGACATGTTTGAAGGCTTACAGGAGGCCAGTGGGTTGGATACTTCCCCCTAAATGGGAACTCTTATCTCCAAAGGCTGGGTTTCACAGGATGTTGCTCCTTACCATGTTGTTGTAAGGAAAGCCGCTGAGTTGCTTGACCTGCAATTACCTCAGTGGTACGAGTAATGGGACCTTCTGTGGCAACAAGAAGACAAGCTTGGTTAAGATCTGGATTTTCTCCTGATGTTCAGGCAACCCTGTTGGATTTGCCCTTTGATGGTACAAGACTGTTTGGCACTAAGGCTGACTGTGCTTTACAATGCTTTAAAGATAGCAGAGCAACTGCAAGATCTCTGGGTCTTCAAACGCAGTCTAAAGGATATGGCTACAAGCGGTATCGAGGGTTTGGAAGGGCGGCTTCCTTTCGTGGCCGCTCACAACCTCAGCAGAGTCAACAACAGCAGAACACCTTGTATAAATCGTACAGGGGTAAGAACAGAGGCCGTTTGAGGAGCCGCTCGGCAGCAGTCCTCCTCCTCTTCTCCCCCCACTGTTGCTGCCACAGGAAAGCAGCTCTAGATTCCCCATCTTAGAGCATGTTGGTCCTGTAGGAGGTCGGGTGTCCCACTTTCTACAAGATTGGAAATCAATTACTTCAGACCGTAGATTTTTTTTGTGTATCTTGCAGAGAATAGGCACACCCTTCCTTTTTTAGAGCTTCCTCCTCCTTACCCTCTGCCAGGGTTGGAGTTCAGAGGACCATTTGCTGCTTTTGCAGCAGGAGGTTCTTGCCTTGTTACAAAAAGGTGGGATAGAGGTGGACCAAGAGCAGAGGAGGGGTCAGGGGTGCTACCTCCGGTATTTCCTTATACCCAAAAAGAAACGGTCGTTTAAGGACGATCCTGGACCTCAGGATTTTGAATCTTTACATCAGACAGGAAAAGTTCAAAATGTTGACCTTGCCTCAGGTTCTTCTTGCGCAGCATCAGGAAGACTGGATGATGTCCATCGATCTGCAGGATGCGTATTTTCATCTTCCTATTCTGAAGTCGCATCGGAAGTATCTCCGGTTCAAGGTGGGATCGCAACACTACCAGTTTGTGGTCCTTCCGTTCGGTGTGACTTCCACACCTCGAGTTTTACGAAGGTGATGGCGGTAGTAGCAGCACATCTCAGAAGGTAAGGGGTTCCTGTTTTCCCCTACCTGGACGACTGGCTGTTGAAAGCAGAGTCTCCGGAGTTGGTGTTGCGTCATTTGCAAGCAACAACGCAACTGTTGTTCAACTTGGGTTTCTCAATAAATGTACCCAAATCTTACCTGGTGCCTTCTCAGCGCAGCCTGATTATAGGGGCAATACTGGACACTACTGTGTGTCGGGCATTCCCGCCTCCGCAGAGTATTCTCGACATTCAGCAGACAATTCCTTTGTGCCTGCTCGGTCTGTTCGCTTCCTACATACTGTTGGTCAGCCATGCACGCTGGCACATGAGGGCACTACAGTGTGCCTCCGCAGGCAGTGGTATTAACACAACAGAGATCTCGGGGAGAAAGTCAGAATCTCCAGTGACGCTGCAGCGGAGCAGACTTGGTGGGGTGTGCAGGGCAACCTGTCTCAAGGAAAGCCCTTTCAGCCTTCTCCACCGGTGGCCACAGTGATCTCGGATGCCTTCACTCTAGGGTGGGGTGCTCATCTGGGGGACCTGGAGGTCAAAGGACTTTGGTCTCCAGAGGAAAGGTGGCTTCACATCAACCTTTTGGAATTGCAGGCAATACGTTTGGCAATAGAAGCTTTCCTTCTTTCCCTTCGCGGTCAGTCAGTTCAGGTCCTGATGGACAACACTACCGCATTGTGGTACATCAACAAACAGGGAGGTGTAGGGTCGTATCGCCTCTGTCGAGAGGCTCAGCGACTCTGTTCCTGGGCTCAGGGACATCAGATGTGTGTTTGCAAATCATCTAGATGGTGTGCTGAATGTACGTGCTGACAGTCTGTCGGCATTACTCGGACAATCACGAGTGGCGGCTTCATCCTGAGGTGGTCCTACACATCTTCAAGATGTGGGGGTCTCCTCGGTTGGACTGGTTTGCCACTCACAAGAACGCGCACTGCCCGTTGTTCTGCAGTCTCCAGTATCTGATGTATGGAGCGCTGGGGGACGCATTTCAGTTGGATTGGAGCTCGCAACTCCTTTACGCGTTTCCTCCCACACCCTTGATTCCTCTGGTTCTGAGGAAGATTCGCCAAGACAGGTCCCAATTATATTGATCGCTCCGGATTGGCCAAGAAGGGTGTGGTACACAGATCTACTTCTCCTCTCATCGCACCCACCGCTTCGTCTACCTGTCAGGGCAGACCTCCTCTCGCAATCGCAGGGGCAGGTTCTACACCCCCACCTCCAGAGCTTGCACCTTCATGCCTGAAGATTGAATGGGGCAATCTGAGTTCGTTCTCTCTCCCTCCAGATGTGGTGGATGTTATTTTATCATCCAGGAGGCACTCCACCAAATCTGTGTATTCTTCTAGGTGGTCCAAATTTGTAAAATGGTGTGGAGAGAGGTCCATTGATCCTTTGAAGTCCCGCTTGTCTGATGTGTTAAGTGTTTCCCTTTCCTTGGCCCATCAGGGTTGTGCTGTGGCTACAGTTAAAGGTTATTTGTCTGCTTTTATGTGTTTGCCGGATCAGCCGTCGGTATTCAAATCTCCGGTAGCTAGGAGGTTCATTAAGGGCCTTACAAATAAGTTTCCTCCCATTCCTTTCACTATGCCTCAGTGGGATTTAAATCTTGTTCTTACCTTTTTAGTGGGTTCTCCATTTGAGCCTCTTCATAGTTGTCCTTTGAGGCTTCTCTCTTTTTAAACGGTGTTCTTGCCATTACTCGGCCAGGAGGGTAATTGAGCTTCAGGCTCTTAGTTCTAAACCTCCATTCTTGACCATTCATGCAGATACGTTGGTTCTTAGGACCAGGGCTGCTTTCCTTCCTAAGGTGGTTACCTCTTTGCATTTGGGACAGTCCATTACCTTACCTACCTTCTATCCTCCCCCCTCACCCTTCCAAGGAGGAGGAGAGAGTTCATCGTTTGGATCCTAAAAGAGCGGTCAGTTTTTATTTGGACAGAACAAAGGATCTGAGGCTGGACGATCAGCTCTTTGTGGGCTATGCTGGGCGGATGAAAGGCAAAGCTGTGCACAAGTGGACTCTCTCCAGGTGGATAATTTTGTGCATCAAGATCTGCTACGCCGTGGCCAAGAAGGAACCGCCTGAAGGTTTCAGAGCTCATTCTACCAGAGCCAAGTCATCTTCTTCTGCTTTGGCTAGAGGTGTTCCTGTTATTGATATGTAAGGCAGCAACTTGGGCCTGCCTCCATACTTTTGCAAAGTATTATAGCTTGGATTCGGAGGTTAGGAGGGACGGCCATTTTGCACGTTTTGTTCTGCAAGATTTTTTGGTCTAGTCAGGTGGACACCCTCCTCCAGGAGAGGTACGGCTTTGGGATTCTATTCGAAAGGTGAGGAATCCACAGGCAGATGTATCCATCAGAAGAACAAATTACTTACCTTCGGTAACACTTTTTCTGGAGGAAACAGTAACTGCCTGTTCATTCCTCACTATCCCACCCGCCTCCCTGTTGTCCACCTGTTTCTACCAAAAAAATGCTTTAACTATTTGACATGAATGTCTTTATTATGTTCTTTTCATGCTTATGCTTTAATAGTGGAAAATACTTGGTCTGTTGCGCTTTTTCCATGCTTTAATAGTTATGCTATGTGTGATTGCATTTGTATATATATTTTGTATACTGTGTGTATGTGTGAAAATGTGTCAGTCCATCCGTTGGACTCGAAGGCACGGAAAAAATGGGTGGAACTGACGTCAGCATGCCGACGAGGTCTTCTTATGGCTCCGATTACGTCATACGGTGTCGCGAGCGGAGCCATGCCATTAGGACGTCCTCGTCGACGTGGGAAAGCTAGGAAAAGAATTTCCGCAGAATGCTGGCGCAGGGGTTATTCAAAAGGTGAGGAATCCACAGGCAGATACTGTATCCACCAGAAAAAGCGTTACCAAAGGTAAGTCTTGTTCTTTAGGTCCAACCTGGGCAGGCATGCTGTATTCAGGTTTCGACTTGAAGATCCGCCCACTCTCCGCCAAAATCTTTCATTGGTTTGTGTCATTGTCCACTGTAAACTGAGGCTGTTCATTGGTCAATAGGCTTGGTAGTTCCTCCTACTATGCCTTGTCTCATTTTGTAACCTCCCATGGAGATACCCCTTGTTACATGCGTTATTATTCGGTAGGCTTCAATTACAGCCTCCGAGCACTAGTTTTTCAAACAGCAATAGGTCTCGCATTTGCGACAGTTTAAGCTATTGGCATTGTAAATGACAAAGCCGTTTATTTATCGGTTTTAAAAACAACACATAAATAAAAGGCATTGTCATTTACAATGCCAATAGCTCAAACTCTCATAAATGCAAGACCTATTGCAAATGCTGGTTTCAAGTTTACTTGTGACCAGAAATTCCATGGAATGCAGTGATTCCAACGACATATGCAGCATTAACTAGTAAATACATGTGCTGAATACTTGTGTACTGAAGTACAAATTCCACTGGGCCCACTCAGTAGGACAGAAACAAAACCACCATGAATGCTTTACTACATGCAGCCGAGAAGTCCTTCAATTATGAGATTTGGCTTGATTTTCCTAACTCATAAATCCTATCTAGATGTTTTCTCTACTACCCTCAACTAGCTGCTAGGTTGCATGTTTCAAACTGTGACCAGTTGATATGTTTTTTTCGGTTCTCAACCTGGGCCACTTGTAACTATCTACCAGAGCATAATAAGATAATTTTAGTAGCGGTGGATCCATAACCACTTTATTTTTTCTATACAAGAATTCAGAATTAACATGTGAGGTTCTTGATCGCAACTGGATGGAAATCTTGATTGGCTCAAGACATTTTCATCTTAAGGTACTGTAAAATTAAGTAGAAGTGGATAATAGCGCCATAAATATAAATAACACGAATATGAAACCTGTAAAGACACATTTTTTACTATGCAATAACAATAGTTTGGCGGAGGAGAATGTGAGTTTACTCACTGCATGCACTCTGAGAAAGCAGATGGTTCAAGAGTTCCTTCTTTCCCATGTCAAGTGAGCCTGCTCAACCACTAAGTCATATGACAGCTTTTGAACCCTGTATTTACAGCTCTGCAGTGCATGCAGGAATAAACTTTAACTGCCTCTTTCATGCCCTCTGCTTGAATGTAGGGGTTTGTTTGGTGGATAAGATGCTTGGGGGTTCTTTTCTGAGGTCATATACCATTTGTGTTTACATTGGAAGTAGTAGAATTGCTGACTTCAGCACAAAATGAGGTTTCCCCATTCACAGGCGTAAGGTCATTCTGGCTTTTCACTTGCTGAAACAGTCCCTTGGTGTGCATTCCCGGCAACATAGTACAATTTTATTCTGGTAGGTTTTCTGGCTGCAAAATACATTTAGCACATAGCCCTGCTTGATCTAAAAGTCTGGTTCTGGTGACTGGCAATGCTGCTTGCAGATCTGCCTGGAGATTAGTTTACTGTGCTCAGAATATCTTGGACCCATTCAAATGCTGTGACCTTAATTAATCTCCTTATTTGTGCTCTGCCTAGGACTGTCATGAAATTGCATAGATCCGACTCACAAAATGTGAAATTGCCTCCCTAGGACTCAATATTTCTTGTATTTTCTGGTCAATTTGCTTCATAGCCTTCCCCCTTATGTGCAAAAGCCTGGGAATTCCTCCATGAACAAGAGACTAATTTTATTTTGTCATGGGATATAATTTTTAAACATGCACCCACCCACATCTTGATTGACCCTGGCTTCTCACCAGTGCCCCTTATTAGATAGATGAATAGTGAACACCTTGTGCCTTTAGTTTTATTTGTTCCAACTTCTCATGAACGTCTGCTGCACCAACACAGATGTCTGAAAGGGCTCCAGAAGTTGTTATTCCCTAAAATCCTTTGACTAAGCCTAGAACGCTAGAGGATTGCACTAGCTCTTGTAATTAGGAGGCAGCCCCAGACGAAAAGGACAGGAGCAAGGCCTATGGAAGGATCCTTGCTTTGAGGTTCCTGCTGCCAGCCTTTGTAGCCAGAATGGTATTGACCTGGGCATACATGAGGACACAACGATAAATGTTAAACGTTTAACTGTTGTGCTAGTGCATACAAACAATGCTCAGGTAGTACACCCCCCTAATCACAGACTACCTTCAAATAAATAGCCGTAACAGGGAAAATCCTGACATTGCCTTCACTGTTCCCACATCATACCTGGCTCTGGAGCGCAACAGCTGCAACTTGGTTTAGAACATTAAAAGTGGCAGATGAAGGTACTGTCCACATTCATGTGGCGGCACAGATATCAGTACATACATGCTTTGTGGTTGCCTTATATGATGTTGCCAAGCTCCAACATAACTTACAGATTAAACAAAACATGGGATGGTAAGCAACTTAGAAGATGCCAGCCACGGGATAAAAGCAGTCTTGTATATCATACCTTCCCAGTGACTGCTGCCGTCCCAAGCGTCTCTGTTGCACTCAGTTCTTTGGCAAGAGGATGCTCCTGGAAACCTTTCCGTTTCAGCTTTGCCATAGAGACCCACACAGGCTCTGAAGTTGCATTCGTCATTGGCTTGTTTATGCTTTTTTCTATAAAGAGAGGAACTACTGTTACTGTATTCATTTTAAATCTGTCATTTGGTAAAGAAACGGATAAAGGTGAATACCAATTATTAACCAGGCAGTGTACTTCCGCACCCATATCAGAATTTGTTAGCCGCACATCTTGAATCGCATGCTGACTAAACAGCTAAGATAAGCTAAATGACAAGTAAAAGAAATTTTTAATGTATTGATTTTTTTTCTAAGTACAACAATTGAAAGATGACTCAGCGACTACAGTATTTCACTATTCTAATCTTTTCATGCTTGGGTTCACCAGGGCCAAATTAGTCCATCTTTCTATGGATGTTAAGCTGAGAGTGATTGGATAAGAGTGCTAGATACAATGCTACAAGACGGCTACATCACAGTAGCAATCACTGTATCTGAAAAAAGTTTATTAAAGATTGATTATTTTAGTTTTACAAGGGAAAAACATCTGGTAAGAAAAACTCATTTCTGCATAAGGATTGGAAGTGATTAACCACACTTGGGTATGATAAACTCTGCACCCCTGCATGTTTTCCCATGTGAATTTCGGCAGGTTATACTTGGCTGCCTGAACATGGATGACCTTTTATAGCTTTATCCACCACGGAAAAAGTAGCCTCGCTTGAAGCGACCCCGTGATACAGCATCATGCGTGGCCTGCCTACAAATGAAATCCAGTAAACCGCTCCTAGAGAATGGCCACTCTGGTCATTACTACCTTGCAGCTTCAAAACCACCACAGTGATAGCCACTTCTCGTTACTTCCAACAGTATGCTGATGTTATTTATGGAGAGATTATTTGCTCATATAGAGTTTTGTTATGAACCTCCTACCCTTGTCTAAAAAAGCGAAATGCAGGAATGTGCAGCACAAGAACCACCATGAACAAAAGGTGCAAGTCTCTGCCCCAGTGCTGGAAGCAAAACTTCAACTAAATAAGAAACAAACATCTGAAGCCAGCCACAAGTGAAAATGTGGATGCTAACGGGCCTTTTCCAAATAAATTTAGTAAACTGGGGATTAAAAATCTGCAGACGAAAATGGGCAGCATTAGTCACTCAAATGTCTTGGACACCACAGTATACGACAAAAAACTGTAAAAGCCGGGAAATTCCATTGTTCTTCATAACAAAGACGACAAGAATCCGATCTTCTGCCGACATAGTAAAACCTCGTGAGGAGTCTTGGCTAATTCTCAGCACTCTCTTAAGATCTTTCTGCCTCACTGTCGCCCTCTTCCATTCTCAATGCACCCTCAGGATATTTGTACCTGAGGTCTACGGTTTTAGAAAGCAAGGTAATCATATTTCTACTGAAAGGCAAGACAATGAACACACAAAAGATACAGAGCGGGGCAAGAGATGATTGTGGCCCAGAGAGCTGCAATACCCAAAGGCAAAACAAGTGCTAGTGTTGCTATGCTCAAACTGGAAGAAACTTCGGCTCCACCCAGAGAAGATGCCAAAACGGCTGGATCTATGCAACCGAGAAAGAGGCACATTAGAAGAAGGAGCACCCTATTAGGATGGAGGAGACTGTAAAATGCCTACAGTATAGAATTTTCTGAAGAGAGCAAAATCCATGAGTGCGCCCACAACGTTTATGAGAAGATCAAGTATCACAAGGGATAATTGTGGATTTTATATTTGGGGAAATCTCCAAACCACTTGTGAAAACTGCAAGGTCGCTCTGAAGATGTAATGAGACTATTATTCCCCATTACTTGAAGAAAGAAACAAGGAACAGCATACTAAAGCATAACCAAAGCCAAAAAGTCTCACTTTTAAAAGATGAGGGGTGAACTGTTTATTGGCTATAACAATGCCCCCTTGCACAGGCATTGTCAAAAAGAAAAGAAATCCAAATGCCTCAAGCTAGAACGTGGGAAAATCAGCAAATGAGAAGAGAGCAGAAAGACCCATGCAGTCCTCTAGAGTGGTAAAAGAAAAATGAAAAAAGTACCTTCCTCATGTCAACAGTGGAAGGATACAACTCAGCCAATAAAATGATGGCAAAGTAGAAATATTCCAGAGGTGTGACAGACACAGGAATTGGGAAGAAGGATAGAGAAAAAAGCCAATCAGGAAGCTGTCAATGCATGGAGGGCAAAATGCAATTTTTTTACTACAGTTGCATGGAATGATCTGAAGAAGTCAGGACTAGAGAAAATGTTTGCAACAAAGTAGAGACTTTACACACACACACACACACTTTAATAAATCCTATGCATTAAATTACAAATATATGTAATCCTTGAGATGGAAACATCTTTGGTTACGCATCTAGTGGGTTCTGAAACCTATAACCACAATACCCCTAACTATACCATATGCAACATCACAATGTAACGAGTGTCATAAATAAGGCAGGCCTACTGGCTTTGCAAAGATGCCACCACATTAGTAAAAGTAACAAAATGATATATTTCACCTCAACAATTCCATAGAAGGGACAGTACCAATAGTCAATAACATGCATTACACAGTTAAATCTTGCAGTGCCAACCAACACTCTAGTTAATGACGCCTGATATACAAAAATATATGTCTTGGACTCGTCCTATCAGTGTTATTGGACTGTTATTGCAATCTTGGACCAACAGGACTCTCTACACTCCCAAGCCCACACACAGAAGTACAGTCTCAGGGAGTGCTATAAAAGTTAATAAACCCTCTAGCAAGGGTATCGTTCAAGCACCTGGGGAGGCTTAATGATAGTATTTAGGAAACATGTTTCAGGGGGGCTACTGTACTCCTGGCATAACATAACTATGCATTGATTAGTGACTGGACACACTAGTAGCAAGTTCAAAAAAGTTTGGAATAAATAAGTTGAGAAGGGAGCAAAGAGGTCTAGTGGAAAAAATAGCAATACAATATTTGGCCAGGCATTCTGCAAATAAGATGATCCATCAACAGTTCTTAATCTCTTTGTTCATCCAGAATAAGTCCAGAGGGAGGAACTACAACCAGTATCCAGTGAAGGGGCTCCAAGAGCAAGGCTCTCAGAGAAGATCTGAATATGCAGGACTCAACTTACTCGAATACCTTAGCTGCTTCTCAGCAAAACAGCAGGGTAATCCAATTACGCTCGGGGTCAAATACCAGCTGGGACAGGATTCTATTAAGAGTTCATAAAGAAATAACTTCTTAGATTATAAACAACTTAGATGAATTTTTCTACAGTCTGTAGCCCATCAGAAAGCTTCGTGCTCTTGTGACTAAATTACATCCTTCAGAACCAGGAGATCTGGGTCCAAATCTGTTCTTTCGTACTTGATCAAATTGTATGATTCTAGGAAAATAACTATCTAATTTCTCAGATTATCATCCAAAAATTGGAAGCAAGAGAGGTGAATTCTTTATTATCTTTCTTCAAGGACTATATAAATGCAAAACTATTTCCCTCTTCTGTCCCTCCGCTATCCTTCTACATCCAAATGACTGACTAATATCCAACACTCAAATGACTTTCATATTCACTATACTAATTCAACACTAATCCTTAATGGGTTCCGGAGTAGTGTGCTACTTGCCAAAAAAAACGCTTCAACACCCCATCAGGGGTAACAAGCGCTATATGAATGCAAACCTTTAATTCTCTTCTATCCCTCCGCTAGCCTTCTCAATCCAAATAACTAACATATCCACCACTCAAATTACATTCATATTTCAATATACTAATTCAACACTAATCCTTTATGGGTTCCGGAGTAGCGTGCTACTCACTGAAAAAGCGCTTCGACGCCTCGTCAGGGTTATAAGCGCTATATAAATGCAATTACAATTTAGCGGATTCACACCTTAATGACTTTATAAATAGCTACTGCAAGATCGTAAACTTGCATTTATTTTAATTGATTACAGTTTTTAACGCATCATGTTATTTTCAAACCTTTATTTAAATATCATAATTTATCCTCTTCACCTACAAGGCAAAGCTGAGTGCTTGGCCTGATACTGTACAACTAATCCATTGGTGAAGCCCATACTTTACTTACTTTCTATTTAAGATAGATTTGGGTATGAGTTCTGTTAAGTGAGCTTTAAGAGGTAAGGGCCATTCTGCTTTTGTGTCACTGGGTGTGGTGGACACTGAGAAGAAATATCCACAAAGGGCCAGACACAGATGAAGACTGGCTGAGATATTCTGAACTGGGAAAGATCCAGCTCTGAGTGGCTGGGGTGGTACTCAGGAAACTCCAGCACTGAAATGGACAAGCTGCACGACAAAGCGTAGTCCTCCAAGGAAGGAAAATAGGGTGACTGGGGAATAAGATCCTGCACTGGTAAGAGGACTGGGGAACAAGAAGTTTGATGTGTGCACCCGTGACTACGTAGAAATACAGCAATCTTTTCGTAAACTATTTTACTTTTATGGCTAGCTATAGAGGTATAAAATATTTTGTAAATGTCTTCATACCATTCATGAATCAACGTACTGCATGCCACACTCATATGTATGTGCCTCGTAGTTTTAAACACACTGTACTCTACTCTTCAATTTAGGGTGCCAGTGCCACACATTGCATTTGGCCAATTGCTAAATTCATGTTTTGATTATTGTTCAATGAGAGGCCATGCTAGCAATCGTGGAGTGGGTAAAGGGGAGCCACTGGTGAAGTGGGTCATGGTAAGGGAGAAACAAAAGAAGGCAGAGGAAGAAAGGGTACAGAGTCTCACCTGGTAAATTAAACTAAGTTCAACAAAGAGGCGGGATGGAGAGGTCTACAATGAGTGAGATGATCTCCGATATCTCAGTGAAAATGACACGTACACATGCAAAATCAATGAAAAAGGAACAATGACACGATGAATGAACAGCACAATGAGTCAGTACTGATCATAAAAAGATGAATAACGTAACATTACTATCCGGGTGTTTTCTGCAAAGGCTAGGGCACGTATCTCCTTAGGCAGAGCCTTACACTTCGGCAGGTAGGCAGGAGGTATGTCAGCCATTCAATATTTAGTGGAGAGTTTTGAGTGTATTAGCATGCCTTTTCAAACATGCAGGCAATCACCACTCGTTTTATCCATGGTGTAATTATTGTGTTGCTTCTGTAATTAATCAGACAGGGAGGAGAGCAAAAGACAAATACAAGATAGAATCAAAACCAAAACACGCACTGGCAATGCCAACACGTCTGGTATTGGCTGCCAACCTTTTGGCAATGCTGGTTTGTCATGGTTTTTAGAAAAGGTGCCGGGCCCTCGCCATTATAAAATAAAATGACTCGAAGCAAAAATATTTTGTTCTCAGAAAGCACACATTTCCATAGAAGTACTCAAAGGAACTACTTTGTGTGCAGATGTGCTCCCTGTGAAAGAGCGGAATGCGGTCACTCACAGTGAAGTCAGCCAATGGGTAAAGTGGACTGACCTACTGTCTCATGCTGTACGTTGTAGTGAGGTGGACGAAAAATGTGAATGACACAACAAGGGAAAAATTAACATAGAGGACTGGCTGAAAGTCCCATTAATATATAGTATAGTAAAATCAAAAACGTCTTTGCAAATGTAAAATATTGTGAACAATTCGAAAGCAAAGTTATTGTCTTTTTCCCTTTTACATACAGTATGGAAACTCCTAATCAAGGGCGAAAGGCCCAATAAACTAAACATTCTTCACTACAGAAAATAGAGACAAATGTAATTCTCATGGTAATCTGACAATCAGTTGCAAATAAGTTCTCGGCAACTATTTAGAGAACATAAATGGAACCATTACCTAGGCTCTTGGGGGTGTGATTTTTCTTTGGCAGTTCTTCAGGACTGGTACTATGAAGATCTTTTTCTTCCTGGAGATCAGACTGATGCAATGAAGATTTTCTGAGTCCTACATGTATTTGTAAGGTCTTTCCTGCATTTTCCGACTTTTGTAGGTCTTTGACAAGAGATGCCTGCTGGACAGAAGAATCAGGTGTTTGGGAGTCACTAACATTTTCGTCACTGTGTTTTGAGAAAGAGGATGCTCTTTTTAGCCTGACACCAAATGGATTTTGAGTGCTCTGTGATATGCTGTCACACTGTTTTTTTGGCGTGTGCGGAATGTCTGTATTGATGTCAATGTCTGCAGATGAAGTCGGAGAAGATGCTGATCGCACTCTACCCAGGCATGTCTGCTCCTCTGTGGTTTTTTCAAACAGTTCTGCTTTTATATTTGAGGTTGCAGCGCATCGAACAGTGGCGTCTTCCTTTGCACTGGATCCCCCAGATAGAGATCTTTGCCACGCAGGAGCAATAGTGAATCTGACTGGTGTTTTAGTTGATTTATGCTGACTTTTTGTCATTTCATCTGATGCTTTACTTGTTTTGGTCGTCAGTGTGCATGTTACTGTTGTCTGATCAGTCACAACACGGTTAACAGAAATAGGAGGTGCTTCAAAATCATTTCCACTCACCTGACTGATGCGTTCCATAGAAGTATTACACTTATTTAGTGAATTTTTCACTGTATCATCGCTACGATGATCTACTACAACTTTATGTGGTGTATCAGTTCCTTCTTGAATTGCATGTGTACTTAAATGCGAGCCGTCAATGGGAATAGACTGCTGCAAGTTACTTTGTGCTTCTTCCTTGGTAGCCAAGGGCTGAGCTTCTTTGGGTGACAGTTCCTGGGGTGAGGGTTGCTGATCTTCCACTGTTAATGATTTCGTTTTTGGAGCAACGTTCTCTAAAGAGTCTAAAAATGCAACCTCTTTTTCAGCAGGAGTTCTTGATTCGAGCAGTTGAATTTGGGTATTATCTACTAAAAGATCCGTTTCTGATATGATTAAAACGCTCTCATTACCTGACGCTGCGGTCACATCTGCTCCTGATGAAATGTTTCTAGCCAGTGCTTTATTTTCACTTTGGTTTGCAGGTCTTAAGGAGTATTCCTGGTCTTTTGATGCCAGTTCATTCCTGTGGGTATTTGGTTCACTCATATCACTAATTAGAACTGCTGCCAACCCTGTATCAGTCTGGATTATGGCAGATTCTATTTCCATTTCTGAAGTGACATTGAATTCAATACTACTTGAGGCTGTTGTGTGTTCCTGTATCTGAGACTCGCCCGTAGACCCACATTCATGATAGTCCACTATCTTTTCCTCTTCAATCAAATCTTCAGCTACACCATCGTCTTTCTTCCTATATCCACGGTTGCAAGATTTTGGAGTTGATACATTTTCATCATTTGGGTAAAATATTTCTGTGTCTTCTAGAGAAGACCTATTTAGTGCTGCTACATTCTCAGTCACTTCTGAAGGAGTTCTGCTTGCATGCTGAGGCTGCTCTGCTATATCCGACTTCTGTGCATCACCAGATATCCCAGACACTTGCTCCTTGTGGCCAATGTTACCTAACCCGAAAAAAGAGAATCTAATTAAAAGCGGAAATATCAAGAACAGGTCATCTGCAAATTGTAGCGTGAGTGTTTTTAATGTTGCAAAATTAGCATGTTACCAATGTTAGCAAAGGCAGATTAAAGAATTTTATCAACTAAAAATCATTAACAATAGATGTTGGCTTTTGGCCTGTTGTATCACTGATTTCATTGGTGGAAATGAAATAGTCATTGCCACACGATGTATATGCTACACTCACGGCAACCAGTTTATACGAACACACAGGCTTCCAGTCTGTGATAAAGTACTACCCACACCACCTTGAAATTAAAGCAATTTTCTCATATTTTAATGCAACTCAAAATAAGTTGCAAACCGGCAAAGTTATTTATTTTTCAATTGTCTACATTTATTTCACACCAATCAGCCATTTACAAGCAAGGTAGACCAGACCACGGCAATCCTTTCTGGACGATCAAACCACAAAACTGGAATTTTCCACATTTGCAGCTCGAATCAAACAGTAATAATTCATTTTTAAACTTCATATTTGTTTTATGCTGTCACATAATTAGCAGTGCGTGTGTCATCAGATCTCCCTAACTAAATAATCCAGCAGCAGCGCTCGTCGCCAATACTTTTCATTTACAAATATAGTGGAAATCCGGACAACTAGAAAATGACTTAACACATGAAAAGTGGGATATGGAGATTTCATGTAAAGTTCATCTGCGCATTTATTACTTTCGAAGCATTAGGTCCGGGGCAAAAAAGCAAACGGGTCTCTTTATCCAGTCCTGCACAACGAGCAATCACAAACTGCAAGCATTGTAAAACATTGCCTCGTTTGATGACGTCTGCATGGGTTTTGAGAACTATTGTGAAATTATTCACTGGATTGTTCCTTTAAATTTAAAAACACAATTAAAACAACTCGCTGACTGGGTACAGAACAATGTTGTGTACCTTTTCAAAGCACAAAGGATGCTGGTGCTTGGCGTAACCATGTCCAACACAGCTCATCTGCATATTTCTAGTCAATGCAGAGCCAATAAAGATTTCAGGGACTTTAAGAGCATTTATTACCTTCAGAACTTGGGTCAGATGGGCTCGCTTCAAGTAGTTGCTCTGTGCTACTTTCTTCTTCTGATAACCTTGGCAATTGCTCTCTTGCTGCTCGCGCCTCCTATGAAAGATTTAACAAAAACAATGTATGTGTCTACTTTTGCGACATCACAGAAAGTAACCATAAAATTTCCATCAGTGAGACCATTACAAGTCATACCCTCGCCCAACAAAAAAATACACAAGCTGCTTATATGTATCCTGATCTGACGCACATTTATGTCTAAATCCATATGTTCAGCGGGATCTCGCCCTGTGTAGACGAGATCTAGAGCACAATGTGAACCAAAACAATGCGTAGGACATTTCACACAGAACCACAAACTTGTTGTATAACTTTGCTCAGGGTAACGTTTTGAGCCGAATGAAGCACAATTACCTGTAGTGACGTTTTCATAGCCAACTGCTAAAATGCCACATTCCAGGCTAAAAAATAAATTGCGACAATGGTATTTATACCAGTTAAACTATTGTTACTGTGATATTGAGAACTGGTTGTCTAGTAGGATGCATTTGCCTAACTATTGCATTATCTTGTAATAGTATTTGGCCAGGACCGGACTAGGAACACAAACCAGCCCTGGCAATTCAGTTGAACTGGGCTCAGGGGGGAGGATGTGCTAGCGAGAAGCACTGATGCTGCTTTTTTTACAAGGGGCCAATATTGCAGCACTGCCGCAAAACCGGCCCCCACTAACAAAAATGGCCCCAACCACTCAAAAACTGGCCACCCACACTTCAGGCCCACCTGGAAAACATCCATACACAAATGACCTGGTTACATAGAACACTGCAACTTTTTAGTGTTACATCAAAACATGGGTATTTGTATACTCCAAGATAAGGCTACAATCATTTACTAGTCATGCCAACCATCAGGTGTTCTTTTCTAAACAAGTTTTCGTTTGTCAACCAACCACACAAAGTCTCACACCTATCCAAGAAACAAGGGTGAGAGGAGTCAGAAAGTACCTTAGGTAAGCACCATCCGTAGAGCTACTGGTTGGTACTCACCAGTTTGCTCACGTTATCATCGGTAACTGCTCATGGATATTGTCATGCATCTGTGCAGGTAGATCATCTTGGCTCAGACTCGCCGGCCTCAAACCAGAAGCACTTCATTGTGTTCTGAATTTGCCGTTTTTAGGGAACCCCCTCTTTGGGTCACATGCGGATGACGAGAAGTCTCAAATGAAAACGGAGAGGGACACCTTAAAGGCTGTTGGCCTAGAAAAGTGGAGAGAATATCGTAGGAGGTACAAAC